>NC_091121.1:78172786-78427786 GCF_040183065.1 Periplaneta americana | reverse complement strand
TATCCTTTGAGATGTCTTCAGTTACTCATTCTTTAAGCATGATGTTTCCATTTCATTTGGGAATGCTTAATGTATTGTAGTGATTACTTACTTCCAAGTTTTTGTTAAAAAATTTATTCCTGACTTTACGCCAAATAACGTTTTCAGTAATTGCATTTCTTGAGCCCCCAGTTCTACTATTAAAATGACTATAAAATTGTTGAATGAGTTCAATTACGAAAATAGTTTCCATGAAATAACAAAAAGAACTATTTTCATGAAACAGCTAAAATGTACACATGATCACTGAATTGTTTTTGTATTGTTAATTATCTGAATACTAGACTATAGTACTTCATGCTTATATCACATGAATCAGAATCAAGAGTGCAACAAATATATGGAGTGAAATGTAGGCTGTCCCATTTAAAAACAGCTTTGTGTTATTACTAGACTTCGTTGAATTGCCACACGCAGCATGCAATCAGGTTGCCGATGTACGGTAGTATAGAAGAGGTGAGCGACCGCCCGGTCTCGTAATATAAGCAGTTCATGTTAAGAGTTGTGACCGGTCCAAATAGATAGAGCAGCTACAGCTAATGTATACCTATGTAAGCACTTGTTTTTGCATTACTGTGGTTGGAATAGTCAAAGCTTAACATTTGTTCAGTGCAGACAAGAATTTAATCGAACATACTACAATGAATGTGTTGCTGTTCTAAATAATTGCACCTGGAATACCCTTACCCCCGTAGCCAGTCTTGACCCGTTAGGGAACGTGGTTGGATGCTGTTAATTATTATGCAGAACATTACGGAAAAATAATGGAGGTAATTGATGCATTGGATAGCACAGACATTTCCGCTGTTGCAGCTGTAAAATCATTGCCTTCTGAACAATTGGAAGATATTCTGTTCATTGATTCTAATTTTTAAATCGTGTCCAAAAGCATCACCCTGTTAGAATCGTCTAAACTACAACTCTCAGAAGCCCTTAATATAGTGGATAAAGTATCACAAACCGTTATCCAAAATAACAATTCACTAATTTCAGAAAAAGTGAAATGTAAGTTCAGAAACATTATTGCTAAAAATTCTGTCTATTCACAACTTCGTACTATAAATGATGTACCATCAGGTCACGACAAGACGTCTGAAGTTGGTGTACTAAGAAGTAATGACTTTCCGTTCTTCAAATATGTACGTATTGCATCGTGTGATGTTGAACGTACATTTTCCCAAAATAAAAACTGTTTAAGTGACTATCGGAGGAGATTACTTTGCAGTCGCTCAAAATGTACGTAACTCTTCACTGCAATGTACATATTCAAGGATGATGCATCTTACATTAAATTTTAAGAGTTAATATATCTCACTATAAAATAATTGTGTATTTACATGTTTAGACATTTTCTACTTCAATGATCATTCATTATATTTCTTGAATGCAGGATACAGGTTTTATTGTAACCGCAGTATATTGCTCAGAGTTTACATCAGAGGCATACTGCATCCGTTGCACGCCCCCTCCTCATAGAGTCTATACTGCGTGCGTAGTAAACTTTGCGATTCTCGTGGCAATTCCACGAAGTCTAGTTATTACGAACTCATGTAAGAATCGGTACACATGTCATCCACTACAAACGATACACTTTGATTAACTCCAAAACATAAATAATAATAATAATAATAATAATAATAATAATAATAATAATAATAATAATATTTTCATTGCTAGAATAAAGGTACATATTGTGACAGTCGGGAGTCGATCGCGTCCCACAGAGGTCGGGGGCGCATGAGAAAACGCGGTGAAGAAGATTGCGTCCGCTCGGGTCTGGAGGGGAGAGACGTAAGAGGGGAGGCGCGGACGTGACGAAGGGAAAGGGGGAAGTAAAGGAGCTGATGACTGAGGGGAGTAATCCAGAGAAGTCTGGATAGGCGTCATCCTCTCGGTATCTGAAGATAGTTCGCGAAATCGTACATTCTCGTAGCTATGGTTTGGTTATAAATTACGACACGCGAGTGAAGTTGAGCAGTCGTTGTTGTAATCGTTGGACAGCAAGCCAGCCAGTCTTGTGTAGCAGTAAAGCCAGCTTCGAGACCGGAGTTCGACTTGAGTGTGTCCGCAGCTGTGTGAGCATCCGAAGCCCTGAGTTCAAGTGCAGTGGACCGCAGTTGGGGGATCTGAGTTCGAAGTCCAGTGGACTGTCTCTGAAGGTCTGGGGTTCGAGATACTGTGAACTTGAGTGACCGAGCTAGAAGTACTAGCTAAGGCAAACGAACTGTGAACTGACAGTTCTGTTTTGTAAATAGTGCTTTGCGAACATTAGTTAAGATTAACAGTTCATTGTTGTTCTCAATAATCCAAATAAATTGTCATTGTCGTCTGTGGAGTGCAACGAATACTGTGTCACTGTGTGGAGTGGAAATCCCATTGTTGACGGAAGAGTTTAAATAATTGGAAGTGACTATTGTTGAAACAATAAAATTTCATTATTGTTTTGTAATAAAAGTTACAATATTGTTCTTTTATATGTAAAATTCACTATAGCACTCCCAGAGACTACATACTCGTGCTCAGGGGGCATTCCACAATATTTTAAAACAAATATTTAATTAACTAACAAAACATTGAAGTAAAAAGAAAAAAAAAAAAGAAAAATACAGATATTACAATAACTGAAAATTTATACTACCTCTACAAACAATAATTTTTAATTGATTTTTTTAAAAAATATGGAACATTAGCAAATTGAATGTTTGGTAATTTAACTGTTATCTTGTTATAGAGCCTTGGACCGAAGTTGCTACTGTGATTATAAGCTACAGTTGTGGTACATTTAGGTTCTGTAGCATTTTATGTTGTCTGATCTTTTAGTTTTTATATTTATGTGAATATTAAGTGAGATGGTAAACAATTGACAGTCTGTGCAAACAATTGAAAATCAGTATCAACTCTTTTCGCACTAGTTTTAAAAGTACTTTTCGCACACTACTGTAATAGTCGATTATTAACACGCTTGCCTAGGATTAGAAGATTTTTACTTTTAGAAGTGTAGAAAATATTGTGTATAATGAAGTTTTGTATAATTTATGATTTACACGTTTATTTTGAAGCTAGTTATAATAACTTTTCCTGATGTGAGGTTTTTGGGTACTTACACTATGTCATAGGTGCACTAGACATATCCAACATTTCGAAGCTACATATTATAGGTTCGATTACAAGAAAATGAAGAAAAAAGAAACAAGGGCTTACCTATTGGCTTTGTTACCAAGCACTATTATCTAGGACTGGGCTTTTATCCATCATTAATTGAACAATAATTACATTTTAATATCGGCAGTGTTGGAATAGGCTATGCAATTATGCAAGAAGTCACCAGAGTGACATCATTACTCATCGAATATATGCAGAAACCGGAAATTCAGTTAGAATGAGGGAAAACCCGCTGACAAACAAAGCGCCAATGCAAAGCGAGCCAAATTTAAATAAACCTGGCTTTCCTACAGGACAAACAACTGAGCGTCGACTTGCGAAGATGTTCTATATCAAGGATAAGTCCTGGTGGCTTACAAGAAACGGAGCCAATATGAAGGGAATGGTTGTGAGATAGAAGAAGCGACAATGCAATAAAGAGAATGGAATACAAGGGAGCATCGCGTGTCCAAATGTGTTATCTTCAAACTTCATTCGAAGGAGAAGCTGGCGTACAAAGAAATAAGCTCTTGTGACTCGCTGAGACATGAAAATAATATAAGAAATATATTCCGGGCTTTTGTTAAAAGTTTCAGGAAGTTCTTATGGCGCTCGTGCTCTATCGACTCTTTTTAATTAATTTCACTCTCTTTTGAAGATAGGGTTTTACAGTCTGTTTGAATTTTCCCATTTCCATCCGCAGTTACACTCAGTGCTAATAGATTAAAAGGTATTGAACTGGTTTTGATGAAAATTGACGAATATTGGTATTTAAACAAATATTACCTTATTGGAAGTGTTACAATTAACTTCCTCTATGTTGTCGCGAATGATGATGTTTATAGTTTATCATCTTTAACTAATATTCAGGAAAGTTAAATGAACAAGAAGATGTGTGGACTTCAGTCCTACGTTCATAGACATCTATGACGTAGTGCAGAGGGCGGCCACTAAAGGGAACCCAAGAGTTGGAACTTAAACTGAGACGATCTGTCCGACACCGGGATGGGTATCCGGTGTGGCTTAGTGGATAAAGCATCAGCACGTAGAGCTGAAAACCCGGGTTCAAATCCCTGTGCCGGAGAGAATTTTTCTCCGTTTCATTACTCTTTCATCGCAAATGATGATGTTTATGGTTTATTATCTTTAACTAATTTCAGAAAATTTAAATGACCAAGAAGATGAACTTTCGTTAATTGTACTGTACACAAAAGGCATTATTTATACGCCAACTAGTAAAACATTTTACATCATTTGATAAATGTGCGAACTAATAGGTCTAAAGGTTGTATTTCAGGACTTTGGCTTGTAGTTGCGCAGTAGGGTGGAGTGAAAATATGAAGTTTATGAAATCAAAATGTAATACCAGGGAAAAGTTGTGGTTTGATATCATAAAGAAAAGTGTAAAATATTTTTTCTCTAGCTTAATATTTAGATGTGCCCCAAGAGCACCATATTTTGAAATTTTCACAAAATTTGGAGGTTCAGATTTTTTAGTGAGAGCACATTCTCCAGTGGTTTAATCTGAACAGGATACCAGGAAAATACTTAAAAATACTTGTTAAAAGACGCTGCATATTTTTGGTTCTCTGTTATTTCATCTTGAAATGCCACAGAAACATCAATTTATAATAATATTGAGCATAATCACAAAACTCTTAGGTATGATATAATTAATGAAAATTCATTCTTCTTATGTTGCAGGGTATTTAAATCAGAACAACGGCTCTAATTAGTACAAGAAATTTGACCTTCTGCCCTGTATTCGGAATGCCGGAGGGGCTGAACCCATCACAATTACCTACCTATCATGACGCAATGAAATATTATCTATGGTCAAAAATGAATTAAAACTTGACTTAAAATCAAAAGAATTTACTGTTGGAGAGATTTCAGAAAGAGATGCCATCAAAAGTAAGAAAATCTGAGTAATGGCATAAATTCTGACAGTTAGTCATACGAGAATAGTACAACTGGTTCGTGCTTACCATGATGAATGCAGAAAAATACTGTATACTGCAACCCTAATTTAGAGTCTTCCAAATAAAGCTTAAATATGTGATCTTACAGCAATTATCTAGCTATACAATGAGAAACAAAATAATAGAACAATATAGAAAAAGGCAAAAAAATTATGATTTTAAGAAACTTCAAAGCCCTTGGGGCACCTCAAAAGTTAAATACAGAAACTCCATATTTTTCACATTCGTAAGTTAGGTGAAAAGACAGATTTTTGCAACTATTACATTTAGAAAAAAGATAAAAGACAATTTCATGTACTGTATAAATTCACTCCACCCTATTCCGCAGAGTCACACAGCCTTTAGCAAAGAGAGAGACGGAAGAAATATCTGTCAGTCGTGTCTCAATAAAGAACCACATAAGATAATATTGTACTTGCAATTTAAAAATATTGATCAAATACAATCACAGTTTCAGAATGGCTGAGGAGTGTCCTAGTAATACAAAAACAGTAGAATTTGTTCTCCCAAACCGCTTCATAATCATGAGAGGGAAATAATTTTCAAGGTAAAATAGTTTCAATAGCTTCTCTTATCGCGTAGTATAATAATACAACTCTCCGCCTAAGGCGAGTCAGCTGATTCCAGATCTCCTCTTTCGACCAAGTCATATCTCATGTCTAACCTAACGACTTGTAGATAAATAGGCCTATGTAATTATGCATTAATTTACATAAAATTATTGTATATATAGGGTGATTCACGAAGATATACCGTCACTAACGGAACTATTTCCGAAGACATTCTGAGCAAAAAATGTCATATAAACATTTGTCCTAATAGCAATATTTTCAAAGTTACATTAATTTGAAGGTGTTAGTAAAATACCTTTTTTTCTTTAGTTTTACGGATAAAAAATATTACAAACAGAGAATGAACTATTTCTTGAATTGGCTAGTGTCCTGAAGCTAAACATTTGTTGTTAATTGCTTTTTACACATTATATTTTTCAATTTTTAACTAAAAATGACATCGTTCTTACGCATTTGTCACAAAAATTGTTACAAATCATACGACTTTAGGAAATTGATTCTTTACAGTTTAATTATGCATCCTAATATACAGTTTTAAAGAATTTACAAGAGTGTGTGCCGTGATTTGTAAAAACTGCTGTGATAAATGCATAAGGAAATGAAATTTTGCAATTAAAAATCGAAAAAAAATCTGTACGAAACAAACTGTCACAACAAATTTTTAGCTTCAGAATAGGCCTACTAGCTAATTGAAGAAATGATACTCCTGAATAGTTCATTCTTTTTCTGTAATATTCTTTTATACTTAAAACTCAACAAAAATAGTATTTTACAAACAACTTCAAATTAGTGTAATTCTGAAAATATTGAGATCAGGGCAAATGTTTATATGACATTTTTTCCTCAGAATGTCTTCGGATATAATCTCCGTAAGGGACGGTAAACTCTTGTGAATCACTCTGTGTATTGTAATCATTTCCAATTTTTATATTTACGAAAATTAGAATTTACAAGGAATATAAACGATTGTTGTGCCCTGCCCTGTAATATTGCTTTGTTATGAAAGCGACTAGATCGCAGAGTATTATGCGTGCTTATCTCCATCGAAAAAGACAAGATAAGAAAGTAAAAGTGGTGAAAAGGTGAAACCAAACCGCGCCAATAGAGTGGAAGAGAACGTGTGAGGGAGTGTAAACAACACAAAAAAGGAACTACGAACAATTTTACAAGATGTAGGAGATATAAAAATAATATATACTCTTACAGTACATCAACCGTAAATGTGCCAGATATTAATATGATCAAAGTTAAAGAAAGACATTGTGATAAAGAAAGATATTTCATCGATATTCGCCTCCTATAATTAATCACCAAGCTTACATATATTATCACTCATCTTCTTCGATGGACCAGCCATCTGTCCGGAAAATATCGCACTAAAATGATAAGGACACTGTCCTGTGAGGAGACAAGGTTGGCATGTGAGGGCTCACAGCGTGGAATACTCAGAAAATGTATTATTATTATTATTATTATTATTATTATTATTATTATTATTATTATTATTATTATTATTTCATTAGGAAGGAAATTCGTACCATAAAGTAGATTTCAGTTGAGTACAGCTAGGAGTATAGATGTCACCCACGCCTCGCTCTGCTCCCGCTCGCTACAGACGATACGCAGTTCACAAACCACACATACTATCATTCTGTGGAGCTGTGCACATTCGTGAATAATTTGAAGAACATTGTTAATTTATACTAATAGTTTAGGTTTTGAACAAACTGAGCTGTTCCATTATTATTGTATTATTTACGTAATATTAATATTATGCATGGTTCCAAAAGAGTAAATTCATCTGTTATTAAATAATTAGACAGACAGTGTGTAACACACTCATATTTTCCCGGATTATTCTTCGTTAAATGTTGACGTCTCGTGCTGCTATGCATTCGGTTGCGTTCCAAGTTCAACATCGGAATTACGATAGGCTACGAACTTCCTGGCTATCATTATAATAAAAATAAAAAAAAATTCTTGAAAACATTTATGGGCTTAATATTATGTGCCACATACGAGATACACTATTATATTCACAAAGTAGTTGTTCACCTGATGATAGTAAGAAATATTGCATCATATTTCAGATTTGCTCCAGTAACTTCTTGTCACGTAGAATGAATATTTTCAGAGTACGAATATTGTTTTTATTTTTTTTTCTGAACATAAAAGGAATATTTATTTTGATAAAATGAAAATGTTCATTGTTATTTATTATAATGAGGCTAGAATCATAATTGTATACTTTGTATGTTATTTTTATATGTAAGGGTAAATTATTTTAGATTGGGAGTTACGAAGTTTATAATTACAAATTATTATTTTTTTATATTATTTGTTTATTATTTTCTTGTTCTAAGTTCGTGGAAGATTGAAGCACATGTTTGGTTACCATCCGGCTGTACTACATATTTGTCGTTCTAGTTCACTGACATTGAGAGCTGCGCTACTAGACTTTTCATTCGGTGGAGATATGTCCAAGCTCACATAACTTAATAGTTTTGGTACCAACTTCCTAGCTCTGATTATTATTATTATTATTATTATTATTATTATTATTATTATTATTATTATTATATTTTTGTTTTCACATACACTTTCATATGGATTGAGTGTGTGTCTTTGTCTTGCGTTATTTTAAGCGATTTTGGGCTATACGGAGTTTAGTTGAGAAAACCTAATGACAGTTCAAATATTACATGGGTGAAGATGGAAAAGAGCCAAAGACTGCACTATTATAAAGATATCACCACCGCCTCGAACAATGATGACATTTTATTCTCAGGATACATCTGAAAATTATACACAGAGATTTTTCAAGTGCATATAAATTCTGTAAGGCCACAGAGAGACTTTACTTGAAGGCGTGGCAAGGAATGTTATTTGAAAAAAAAAATAAACGTTACTATATCTGCATCTTCATATTTAAATTCAGGGAATAAAAGATTAAAGTTTCCACATTTTTTACCTATTTCAAAATGGTCGTACGAAATGTTAAAAATAAATCTGTCACTATTTAAGCAGTAGCATGGAATTTATTAGACCACTAGGATTGCAGAGAATCTAATCAGGTAATTCGTTTAGCGGAAGCTCCATTACAGAAATTACGATAAGCATTCTTCGAATTAACGGGCACTGATCAAATAAGGATTGATTGAAATCACCTGACCGTTAAGGCATTTGTCACTAGGACCTACTTTCCAGGAGGTGTGGTTGAATTTGACTTATGACAGCAGATGGGAGAGACAGACAGAAAAAGAGAGAGGGGGAAGGAGGAGGGGGAAGAATGAAAGAGGGAAAGTGAGACAGAGAGAGAGAGAGAGAGGGAGGGAGAATTACTTTAATTAAATTGTACAAGTATACTACCTGAAATGAAAATATAGGTATTTAAGAAACTTAAACTTTTTGAGAAAAAAAATAAAAAGAAGGATAAGTGAAATATATATATATATATGTATATATATATATATATATATATATATACACATTTAATTGAGATTATTTGGATTTTAAATAAATGAACACACAGGAATACAACAGTCAAATTAAACTAAACCTCTGCAAAAAATGAAATTAATAACTATGAAGGAAAGTGTGTAAATAAAAATAAATATGATACAAATATAAATTAATATATAAACAAACTTAGAGAAAATTAATTACGTTTAAACACTCACAGAAATAAAATAGTAATAAAATTGCTTGCGTATTGGATAAAAATAAAGTATTAAACGTATGATTCAAGTAAGGAGAGTTTTACTGACTAATTAATCAAGGATATCGAATAATTATTAATAGCTCAAAGAAATTAAATATTAAGAAAATTAATAAAGACACGAGTACGCAAATGAGTCTAATATGTTAGCAAATAAGTGAATACGCAAGTGAAGTAATTAGCGTAGAGATATGAACATAACAGCTACTGTGAAAGAAAGGGACAATCGAAGTAAATAGATTGTTAAAAATGAGATGGAGTTTGGATAATCATTACATTTAATAATAATAATAATAATAATAATATCTAATCTTTTACAGGAATGGCTCAATTCTCTGCGGATTATAAAGCAATATTAAAATATTCCAAAGTAATGGTATTTTCCGCCATGGTCAGTAGAATCATTGCTTAAGGCAATATACCAAACACAGGACAAATAACCAGTCCTTACGCAACAGAAATAAATTACCGGTACAATTTACCTGCCGGAAATCGAAACTAGGTCTACTAATTTTGTGACAGAAAATGCAACCACTCCATTTACAGCAGTCTACGTTTTTCGTAAATAAATTAAATTATGCAGTATTCATAAGCGTACGAGCTTAGTAATGAACAGAGACCGGAAGTTTAGGCATTATGAATCATTAAAATAGGCAGGCAAAAAGGCATCAAATAGCTAAAATAGGTAGGCAAAAAGGCATTATAAATAGCTAAAATACGCAATAAAAGGCAATTACAAAAACCTTGCACTTTCCACAAAGTGATTTCGGCAGCAAGAAAAGCTTTACATAAGTCGAATGCAAATTGAGATTTTCGACTCGAAATTGCAATTTCTGTTGGAAGCAAAGAAATCTTCTTCCCAGTAGCCTTGGAAAGTGCATTTTCGTGTTTGATTGTACTGATATGTTGCAATATGAAATATTTAGTTAGCTACAACAACGTCGCAATGAAAACTGAAAGAAAAATAACCGTTAAAATAACGTTAGACCCGCACTCATTGTTGCCTTGTCAAATAAACACAAGCGATAATTAAAACGCTTACTGTTGTACATTTTTGCACGGCAGCACTCAATGTTACAAAGAGAATATGAACTGACTGAAAGACAATAATATACATTCGGTGAATGTCACTTTCATTGTAGCGGTTATAGAAATAAATTAAAATATATCTGTAGGCAATTTTTAATAGTAAATTAATAAATAATAGAATATAATCGAATAAAGGGGAAAAAAAGAATTTATTTTGTAAATTAGGCAATTATATTAAAAAAGGTAGAAAAGGGCAACATAAAACTGTGACGTTTCAATAACAAAGGTACAATTCGTACAGATTTACTTTCAAAACGAAGATAGATTTAACACATTTAAAAAGACATTCTGCCAAAGTTCCGGTCTCTGGTTATGAACAATTAATGATGTCTAAGTTAAGCCACTCGACTTTTGAATACTCACATGGAGACATTGAGGAACACGGAGAGGAGGAATTCGTTGTAGATGGCCATGGATATGAAGCGACTCTCGTTGAACTCGGAGGGGGCTTTCCGCACCACGATGCACAGCCTGATACCCCAAACCAAGAACATCACCTCCACTGGAAGCAGACAACAATTCTAATCATTCATCTACTACGGTTGATTACAACGCCGTTTTATACGTTTAATTTTGTCAGGACATGGGGCCACAGTAATTTCATACTTAGACCCTATATTTCAATTAAAATATTACATTTCATATGCTTAGGCCTATTTCCCCCATGAATTAGCTTCTAGATATTAAGTATGATAATTAAATTTGCTTTCTTTTTAAAATTAACCAATTGGGGGCTGTTTCAGAATGTTTAGAAGTGTTACAGATTGTAAGCTTCTGTTTCATAATGTTTTTGTAAAGCTGAACTTTACAAAGTCGTCCACACCTGTGGAGTAACGGTCAGCACGTCTGGCCGCGAAACCAGGTGGCCCGGGTTCGAATCCCGGTCGGGGCAAGTTACCTGGTTGAGGTTTTTCCCGGGGTTTTCCCTCAACCCAATACGAGCAAATGCTGGGTAACTTTCGGTGCTGGATCCCGGACTCATTTCACCGGCATTATCACCTTCATTTCATTCAGACGCTAAATAACCTAGATGTTGATACAGCGTCGTAAAATAACCCAATAAAAAAATTACAAAGTCAGTCAAAATTCTGCAAATTAAATTTACAGATTTTGTTTCAAAATGAAGAGTTAATTTTAAAAATATGTAAATTTTACTTGTAAAACGAGCACATACAAGAGGTAATCTGTAAGTTTCCGGATTTCCCTAAATGCAGGCAACACACAGGATATAGGAAACGGAGAAGTTATCTAGAACCAGGGAAACGTCTGGAATCTGTATTAAATACATCACTTGAAAGACAGAAGAAGACTAGCCATAAGGTGCATGTGGAGGAATTACAGGAAAAATCGCAATAGGTCCTTGACATTATTGCACAAAATCACGTGTAGAAACTCAATTCTTTAATACAAACTGACGCTGTTTGATAGACTGACTCAACAGGCATGGAAGCAATGACCTTCTGTGACACGCGCATGTATGTTTAACGGTGCAATAAATAGGCCTACAAGTGCAATACGGAAATATATTGATTGCACTACCTCAGCGCTAGTTATTCAGAATAACGTGTTTTTCACTCAATTATAGCTATTCTATGACTTAGTATATTAGAAAATTATTATGTTTCTATTACGGAACACATTTCGATACCAATATTTTGTCACAGACAGTTCGCCTCATCAGTCACAGGTTTATAAATGACAATCACGTATCTGTGACAAAATATCGGTTTGTGAAGTATCGGCCATCTCTACCGTCCACTCACCCGCCCTTCAACTGACTGACTGACTGCCAAAGGGGTGAGGAACAGTGTTGCCAACAGTTGTTCGTATAATCCCGCTAGACAGCTTTCGAAAACCCGCGATTTTCTAACAAATATCTCTTAGATTTTAATGTATACTTATTATTCAATAATAATAATAATAATAATAATAATAATAATAATAATAATAATAATAATAATAATAATAATAATGGTCAAGATAGAGCATCCATCCGCCAATGTAACGAAATCCGCCCTCCAATGTAACGAATATTGCACACTATTATCATTCCCAACGTGGCGCTATAAAGCAATTTTGAACACTTTTATCACAGGCACAACATATTTAAATTCTTATTGCATTATATATGAACCGTTCAGAGCAGAAGTGGTGTAAGTAAAAAATGGGTAATGAGCGTTAAAGTAAACATTCTGTAAAATACAGCGCAAAGTAGCAATTAATATTCATTTTATTTAAACTATTAGTAGTCAGTGCATAGCAAGAAGGACATATTAATTGCTACTTTACGCTGTATTTTACAGAATTTTTACTTTAAACCTCAATACCCAATTTTGACTTACACCACTTTTGCTCTGGACGGCTCATGTTACCGTTAAAACCCTAAATCCAACAAAATCAGTTTATCAAACAAAAACCTAAACAAACCAAACCTAACCTGAAATTGACTCTAGGTCATACGAAAACTCACTTTCTATCTATCTTTACTTGCTTAAACTAGTTTTTACTAGTTGAAACTGGTTTTGACGGATTTCGGGTTTTAACGGTAACATATATAATATGGAATTATCCGTAGTAATGTCACGAGAGGTCTGAGATCTGCCGATAAATCCACGAGCGAAGCGAGTGGATTTATCTGGCAAATCTCAGACCTTGAGTGACATTTATTAGGACTATTTCGTGAATAAAATAAAAATTTAAATAATATATCCCTAAAATTCGATCACAAAATGTTAATAATTGTATGTTAACGAATACTTAACCTATTCAGACATTGTGAAGTTGAAATACTCGTAGATGAATATCGATTACTGCAATAAAGAAATTCGATGTTATTATTCAGTAATGCCAATTGCGAAAAGCGAAATACAGGTTTAACAATGTTAATTACATGTACTGCACTTTTCTCTTATTATTATAACAAATACATTTTCATTATCTGCTGAAATCATAATTTAATTTAACAGTAACAGTGGGGACAGCTATATACCAATGCTTATGTATTCACAGGGAGACATGTTGCTACACAATGAAGCCATCTCTGTATAGATAGGCCTAATTAAAACACGAATTTTATTACGCCATACGAAAGGCAGTTTGATCAAAGACATTATTACTATGCAAGGTCTATGAGTTTGATATGCGATTATGTTACATAAATTTGAACGTCTATTAATTGTTTAATTTCAATACAAATGTTATAGGCTACAATTTTATATGTTATGTTACCTGTGGAAGCAGGACCAATGTCAGCTGTGCCTTGTTTCGACCGTTACTTACAATGAGTGCTACACGAAAGCATTTTTTATAGCTCGACAAACGCATTCTCGCTGTAGTGTGTAACGGAACTAAAGCTGCATCTACACCGTTCAATATTCAATCGCGTATGCGTGCAATCTGGGAAAAATATTGAAAGAATCAAGTTTAAAAGGTACGTTCAATTAAGATGCATAAAGATTTTGTGTCTACATGGGGCGCAGTTTTGAACGTGGTCTTCATTTCGTAAATATATTAATTAATATTAAATATCAATCTTGCATTCATTACTCTAAAGTTGAAAGAAAATTTTAACCGTGTAGTTGCATCTTAATGTATTCATGATCATCAATTTACGGGGAAACAGTTGGCGACAACGACTAAACAAAAGAACGACCATGCGATAAATTGATAGCGATAAATCTAGCTGCAGAAATTATCGCAAAGTCTGACTGTGATTGGTTGGAATCAAAATTTCATTACACTTCATTGGTCGAAAATGGAATGACGTCATATAAACGAAATAGTCACTACATTTACACATCCATTATTTCACAAAACACACACTGAACGAATTAAATGTAATTATGAAGACCGCTTTTAATGCTAATATGAATTTCACTTCAGAAACTTTAAAGATTAAGAACCGGTAGTCTTCCCGCTAAGCGGGATAATATAATTTTATCCGCGAGACGGTTATCCAAAAAAGCTAGATTCAGCGGGAAAACCGCTGAATTGGCAACACTGGTGAGGAAAGAGAGAATGCTGTTATTCCACATGCTTAGTACAGATTTCAGAATTTGATCCTTTCTCTACGACTATAATAATCACATTTTGTTTATATTATAGATTTCTTAACCTATGTTTTTAAGCTTGTCAGACTTTCCAAGTTAATAAAATTTTATTCTGTAACAAGAGTTTACAAACATTTGTAATCTATTACTTATGATTAGAGCCCGGATATTTAGGCATTTGTAATAATTAAAATAGGCAAGCAAAAAAGGCAATAAAAACGTAAAAATACGCACGATAACCTTTGAAAAAGGCATAATATATTTTAGCAATAAATTTAAATTATATCAACATAACTCGCATATTTACTTCGTAGGTGACACATGTTGACTTATAAAATACTTTTCCTCGTGATTAACTGTCTTTTCACAAATCTTATTTAACAAAACTGTTCCATCGGTTGAAAACACATAGGCACCAAATTCACTAACGTAAGCATGAAGTTTACTTTTCAAAGGTTTACTGAATTTAGGCATTCTAGCTAACCGATATTATACCTTCTGTTATCCGACAATAACTGACTGTTCCTCACTCAAATTTCTTTCTCCTGTGTAGCACAAAACTGTAACAGTAAGATATGAAAATACGAAAGCAAACAATTGAAAATGCTACGTGACGACTTCTATGAAAACGGACTTAAAATTATAAAGCTGATTGTTGGTACCGTGAAGATATGACAATATTATATTCAACTGTGGATTGTCGATCGTTATTCATAAGTATTACATCAATATCATTCATTCATTTATTGTTCTGCCCAAGGGGACGTCTTTCACTGCGAACCTAGCTTTCTCCAATCTTTCCCATTTTCCGCCTTCCTCTTCGTTTTCTCATATAATTCATATATATTATCTTAATGTCGTCTATGGCCTGATATCTTCTTATACCCCGAACTCTTCTCCCGTTCACCATTCCTTCCAGTGCATCCTCCAGTAGGCAGTTTATTCTTAGTCACTGACCCAACCAATACATTTTCCTCTTCCTGATCAGTTTCAGCATCATTCTTTCTTCAGCCATTTTTTCCAACACAGTTTCATTAGCAGATTAAGAACCTAGATAAATTACTTTTATTTACTATTGTTAGTAAAGTTAGTCTTGTTTCAAATATTTAAATTTCATACACATTACATTACAATTAGAAAATTGCAAATAAACGCGAAATATTGCATTAAAATGACAAAAAGGCATTTATTAGGAAGAAACACCTTAAAAAGGCAAAATAGGAAAAATAAGAATTGACCCTATCACTTTGATTTACTCCAAATCACATTCATATCTATGCAAATAATAATTTACTTCCACCAAGTAAAAAAGGCATTTTGCCAAACATCCGGGCTCTATATGATGTATAAGTTGTTAATTTGTAATTTGTTAAAACAGTGACAGAAGCCTCTTCTGACCTAATGTTCATATGGAACGACTACACGCTGGTAAAATCGTATCCGTCAAGTAATTTAAGAAAACGATCTACCTATACCTATACGAATGAGCAAACACTACTTTTTGAGTCTGAAGGCCCAGAGAACCGGTATATAACTCTCTTAATATTACTCCATCACGGTCGCCTACTTTCTTTCATCCTCGTACTTGGTATTATGATGAAGTCGAAAAGAATAGAAAATAAAAGCAAAATATATCGACATATAGGTTTTATCCGGGAAATAACCATTCCGACACTGGTCTCTCGAGATGCTAAACCCATGATCCTGGGATGAGAGGTTGAGTCCCATCTCAATTCCCTGAGGGGGGCTGTAATCATGTGGTAAACCGCTTTCCCCACCCCTATTCCATTCCAATACTTGCAGATGTCTCGCAGCCATTGAAATATATACAAATGGCAGTTGTGTAAAAATAAACAACATTTACTCTCTTCTGCCACTCTAATGTTCGCGAAGCCACAGAGCACTTCATGTGAAGAGTCTGTCGATGTACAGCTATACTTAAGAGATTACTGCGTAGTATAGGGTGTTCCTTAACAGAAGTCCATCTGACAAGCAAGTTATTTCTATTTAACGTTCCTTAAAATTACTAGTTGCATACAGTGTCATTAGCCACGCAATTTCAACCTTCCTTACAGCCTTTGAATTAAGTCCATTTATCTCAAGAGAAGTCTACTTAAATTTTCTCTGAAAAAGTTCCGTTTTCATGTGCACTATTGCTCCGATATGCAACGACTATCATAATATATTATTGTAATTTGATGCGGGAGGTACACCTTCCCTTTTGTATAAATCAATTGTCCTCAAAACATTAATATCTCTGTATCTTTCAACTCTGGTGAAATGAAATTCGGCAAACTTGCAATACATTCCTTCGAATTTTTATTATTTTCTAAGAGCTGCTTTTAATTAACAATAGTTCACTTCCAATTTTTTATTAAATTGTGCAATCATTATGCATTTTTTCTTGATATCTTCCATTAATCTATGAATTTTTTAGTTATTATTGCAATAAAAATCTGTAATAACTGTAGATGACTGCATGCATTGTATTCTTCACCTGACATAATTAGGAACATTAAATCCAGACGTTTGAGATGGGCAGGACACGTATCACGTATGGGCGAATCCAGAAATGCATATAGAGTGCTAGTTGGGATGTCGGAGGGAAAAAGACCTTTGGGGAGGCCGAGACGTAGATGGGAGGATAATATTAAAATAAATTTGAGGGGGGTTGGATATCATGATAGAGACTGGATTAATCTTGCTCAGGATAGGGATCAATGGCGGGCTTATGTGAGGGCGGCAATGAACCTCCGGGTTCCTTAAAAGTTAGTAAGTAAGTAAGTAAGTAAGTAAGTAAGTAAGTAAGTAAGTAAGTAAGTAAGTAAATAACTGTAGATGATCGGTAGTGGACGTAGTATGGCAAATTCACTTTCATCTCTTGAGCTGTTCTATGGTCTGTAATCTTTCACAATTCTTCACTTGAGATCATATTTAGTCACCACAGTCCAGGAATGCAAAACTGTACTACAACTGTGGCACAAGTCACAAGCAGGAACACGTAACTCATCCCTTCCTTTCAACCCTCGCATCATTGGACATGGTCGGGGAGAAGAGACATATATTCAGTGTGCTTACGAAACGTCACAGATACGTCACTGAAGGCCGAGAATTGTGGACGGGAGAACAAACTTTCACCTAAATTGCAATGTTAATTATTGTTTTTAAATATTTGCAAAAATTAAGTAAAGTCACTACTCCACGAAACTTATTGCATTCCTGATACAAGTAACATTAAGGAAGCCGTGAAAAAATCAACAAGATTCCAGATGCCGATGTTATTACTGCAATATGTTATATAAATAATATTGTTAAAATATTAAAAATAAAAATAAATCATTATATAACCTTACCGTTTGTTTTAAGTTCGCATTTATAGACTGGGGAAAAAAAAGACAGACTTATATCACGGCCTGCTGGAGTATAGTAAACACAGAAAACATTTTATAGCAACAATGTTGAAGAAAGATATTTTGGCTTTCCGAAGTTGCCGTCATTAAACAGAAACCAAGATGGAGATTTCATTGCAACTAATTAGAAATTCGTCTTTCAGGTATGTAATAAACGATCTTCGCACAAAATAATGTACGATACACGAGTGGTATGTTTGTTTTCATGTTCTCGGAAATTAAAAAAGCTCAACTACGTTTCGCTTTTTCAATCTTTTCCTCGAACATGAAAACGCAACATACCGCTCTTGTAACGTATAGTACTATTACATTCGTCCATAATAATAATATTAATAATAATAGACTAATAATAATCATCATAGGCATGACAGCCCATGAAGGAACATGATCGACCAGCTGGGTGCTGGCCTCACGTCCACATGCCGAAGCAGAGGTGGACGATCATCCAACCAGAATAGATGTATCGTGTGGTTAACACGATGATCCCCCAGGCGTTATAGCTGGCTTTCGTAATCGGATTTCGCTACCAATCATACCTCCCTAAGTTCATCACGATGCTGGGTAGGCACCGGTCCCATACATTGGCCGAAATTCTATGAGAAAATTTCTTCTCCCATGAGGAACCAGCGCGCATTCTGTAACGGGAGTCCTAGGCAGAATGCCTTAGACCACAACGTCACTGCGCGGGACCATCCATATGAAAGCTTTCACGTAATTTTAAGTGTTCAAATATACTTTACTAAGCCCGAAATACCACTGATATTTGTACAGCAGACAAGAATAAAATATTCCTTGATTGACGACATGGAATCTGAAGTTGACAAGGGAAATTAAGCTTGAGATATTCGAAATTGTCTTTACAAACACGTATTATTATCCTAATATGTCATAGAAAGTAGAACATTTACCGTAAGTTATGTAAATAAAACGCCAATTTTTTTTTTAAATACCAATAATTTAGTAAATTAATTTATTGTTGTTTTTATTATTATTATTATTATTATTATTATTATTATTATTATTATTATTTAATATCAGTTATTTTAGTTTAAAAAACAGTAATGCAGTAGCACTGCATGTCGGTATTTATTTGAATCAGTACTAACAGCTAGGTAACTACAGGCCGAGCCACAGTTACTAGTTGAAGCACAGATATCTATAAAGATGACGATAACTGTTGTTTCGGAAACTCATTTTAAAAATATCAGCACGTAAACTGTAGGTAACTCTGTATGTACAGGAAACTGTCTTTCCAGAAATCGGGCTTTAGTGAGTGTTAGTTTATACTCTTTATGGGAATGAAGACTGAACGGATCGAGACACATTCCTGGAATTTATTTTTGTAATCATCATCATAATCATCATCATCGTCATCATCTTCCCTACCTTCGAATATCACAGAGTATTTCTGAGCTCAGAATTTCTCAGCGCATGATAATGAGTAGACTAACCGTCGCTCGATGAGTGAATTCGGGAGACAGTAGAAAAAGTATTGGCAGCTATCTGGAAGACGTTTCTTGCGGGCAGGTTGTAATTAAAGTTTCCAAGTGGACTACCTGTTCTACAGAATCCCTGCTTGTTCTTATTAGAGAAACTTTCAGGAGAGTAAATTTGCAACAAAGAGTCTCTTTGGTTACAGAGAAATTTCGTTTAATTGTGTGGAGAAGAAGCCTAAAATTAATTAAGGCACTGATAACGGAATACGTGCGACAAAATGTTTTCATTTTAGGTTTCAATGGGAACTGTTCGCTAACTTATAATGGGTCGGCTTTTAGTTATGTAACTCCCGGACGAAGTCTCTCGCTATAGCTGAAGGGGTGTATTCAGATATATTTTATGAGCTTGTAATAGAAACGGGACAGAAGCCTTGTAAATGCCAACAGACCGAGACTGGCTTTGTACCAATTCTACCGCAAAGTTACAACAGCGCTATTAACAAGATTGGAAATGAACGGACGCACTGAAACGCATCCGCGGTGTTTCTCTATTTATTTAGCATGACTTTACGAGTTTCATATACTCAAATAACCATGCATGCTCGATAATCAAGTGGTTATCTTATTGATCTCTGCTATTATATTATTATTACTATTGTTATTATTATTATTATTATTATTATTATTATTATTATTATTATTACAACTCTTGTCTTCGAATTTCTGCCAGTATGGGGACCGGTCCCCAACCAGCATCATGATGAATCCTACGTAGTACTGCAGTGTGAAACAGATGATAAGATGTACTGAAGGCACCCTACACAACAAGAAACCTACGTAATACTGCAGTGTGAAAGAGATGCTGAGACGGTCTGAAGGCACCCTACACAACAACCTACGTAGTACTGCAGTGTGAAACAGATGATAAGATGTACTGAAGGCACCCTACACAACAAGAAACCTACGTAATACTGCAGTGTGAAAGAGATGATGAGACGGACTGAAGGCACCCTACACAACAACAACCTACGTAGTACTGCAGTGTGAAACAGATGATAAGATGTACTGAAGGCACCCTACACAACAAGAAACCTACGTAATACTGCAGTGTGAAAGAGATGATGAGACGGTCTGAAGGCACCCTACACAACAACCTACGTAGTACTGTAGTGTGAAACAGATGATAAGATGTACTGAAGGCACCCTACACAACAAGAAACCTACGTAATACTGCAGTGTGAAAGAGATGATGAGACGGTCTGAAGGCACCCTACACAACAACCTACGTAGTACTGTAGTGTGAAACAGATGATAAGATGTACTGAAGGCACCCTACACAACAAGAAACCTACGTAATACTGCAGTGTGAAAGAGATGATAAGACGGACTGAAGGCATCCTACACAACAACAACCTACGTAGTACTGCAGTGTGAAGTAGATGATAAGATGTACTGAAGGCACCCTACACAACAAGAAACCTACGCAATACTGCAGTGTGAAAGAGATGATAAGACGGACTGAAGGCATCCTACACAACAACAACCTACGTAGTACTGCAGTGTGAAATAGATGATAAGATGTACTGAAGGCACCCTACACAACAAGAAACCTACGCAATACTGCAGTGTGAAAGAGATGATAAGACGGACTGAAGGCACTCTACACAAAAACAAACCTACGTAGTACTGCAGTGTGAAAGAGATAAGACGGACTGAAGGCACCCTACACAACAACAAATCTACGTAGTACTGCAGTGTGAAAGAGATGATAAGGCGGACTGAAGGCACCCTACACAACAACAAATCTACGTATTACTGCAGTGTGAAAGAGATGATAAGGCGGACTGAAGGCGCACTACATAGAACAACAAATCTTGTATGTACTTCTGTGTGGCAGGGTGATAATACTGATTTAAGGAGCACCACACATACCAACAAGAAACTACAGGAATGAAACAGAAGTGATAAAGTCTTAAGAAGCACAGTTAATCAACAAGTGCGAGACGGAGTGCGCTTCTACAAAGAACGCATAATTTATGAAAGAATTGACGGGGAGCATATTTTCAACAAAAAATGGTCCTCTATGTGTGACTATTATTTCTCATAAACGTTTGTCGCTGAGTCCCTGTTAGATGAACTGTACAAATCATGTCTAGCGTATGCCAGACACCATTATAACTATAACAATCTTTCAGTACAGTCCTACAGGAGAGAGAAATTCTGGTCGATTCTTGAAAAGATGACATGAACAACTTTGAGACGGATCTGTCCGAGAGGTCTAATCCATTATGTTGATTATTCAGTTTTTGTTTTCGAGATACATACCTTCAAATTCGTGGTGTATCCTTCCTTACTATATCGGGCTTTACCGCATTACTGATTAGTTTTATAGGTAATAAAGACTTCACACTGTTGAAATGATACTTATTCAGGCTCCGAACAAGGACAAAAGCCTCTCATTAAAACCAGGACAAACACACACATTTCAATCTAAATACAGTACATAGCTACATTTCGACTTTTTTCTCAGAAATCAAAGCAAGTTCGCTGGATATGTAGTAGAGAATGATAGCTTCTGAGACAGTGCGGAGAATTATTTATTTGTTGATATGACGACGCTATTTCAACTACGAGGTTATTTAGCGTTGATGGAATTAGTGGTGCGAGAGATGGTATTTGAAGAGCTGAGGTCAAGGATTCGTCATAGGATAACCTCACTTTTACCTTACAGTTCAAGAAAATCTTAGAAAGAAACCAACCAGGTACGATGAGTCGAAACGGAAGTCAGAATCAGGTATGGGCGCAGCCTCGGATCAGTAGGCATACACACTACCGTCTGAGCTACGTCGATATTCAATAGAGAAAAGAACGCGAAGAATGGAAAGTTATTGGAAAGAGAAGAATAATCTAATGAACAAAAAGCGACAAGATTTTATCCATCTCAGCCCTAAACCTCTCAGGTAGGAATCAATTCTCTGTCAGTAACAGAGGAAATTAATATATCGATGACATCGATAACAGAGAGACACGGTTCGTCCAACAGGCCATGATCACTGAATTGCTTTAATCTATCAACAGGTGCACTCGATCAGATGGCCGCTAGCTGGCAGGGCAAGTTGTCAACTTATCACAACGGACGCATATGGGTCAAACTATCAATTGCAATCAGACCTTCCACACCACCAACGGGAATCTGTAATGTACCTTATATAACCCACGAGGTATCGAGATGAAAGGGTGTCAGACAGACTATTGCTAACACCGTACAATGTCTTGCATTAATGCTAGTAGCGTTTTAAACAGGGAATTACTCATCATTTCCATGATTACCATGCAGACAATGTACACACATAGAAATATTTTTTTTTAATGTCAATACGTCTGTAAGTTGTTCCAATCTAGAGTGCCGTTGCGGAAATTCGACAGGCAAATTTTCAGGCCAGTCTTGTCGCGCCTATAATTTCGAAACTACACGACATATTCTAATATAGTAAACGTCTATCAACAGACAAATAATACATGTATCCAACGTGATCTTGAGTTGGAGCTGGTGACGTCATCTAGCGATACGCTGGACTCTGGAACAGTGGTCGGCAAAGATTACGTCATATAAAATTCAGCCCGCAATACATAGTAAAGGGGAAGTAGAAGGGAGAGGATACCCAAACTGCTTAACACTGAATGAAGAAGAGGAGGGAGATCATGCCTTACCCCTCCGTTCTGTTTGTGTGTTAAGGGTTGACGAAATGCCGACCACTGCTCTAGAATACAAGTAAGTAGCTAAATAATGTGTCGTAACGTAGCGAGAAATCAAGTCCAACTATACAGAAGCATTTGTGAAGTAAACATTCCAGGGAAAATAATTGGTTATCATTTGCTGATTCCTTTTCTGTGCAAGGGAAAATACAATTTTTTGATTCAGGGAAAATACTGCTTTTTATTCGCTCATCAACAACACTACTTATTTTAACTTCATATTTTGCAACATCTACTAAGCTAATTAAAGTTCAAGAATAATTATTCGATATACACTGCATAGCCATCCAGCGTATTCCGAACATCAGTGACGTCACGCTGCAGCGGAATAGGAGCAAAACTGCTGGAAGGTTCAATGGCTATCATGGCGGTTGTACAAGTTGTTATTGTGCTACGCTAGCAAGATTTTGCGAAATTTTCATACTGTCATCTCGCTCAAAGAAAAGAGAGCATAAACAATTTATTTCTTGAACCGGTAGTAATAACTGTTCCGTTGACATGTTCGCTCATAAGCCATTAACATATTGTTTTTACGTTGTGCTAATTACAAACAATACAGCAGAACCAAAGCAGAACACACCGCCATGACACAATAGTGCACGATGTCATTCGTCTGCTAATTCCCGCCCTATACAAGAACCAATCAGATTCAATGATGGCGGCTGATGGATACTGCCACCAGTTCTACAAGCTGATGGCACCGGTGTGACACCGGTGGAGCATTAGTGACGTCATCGTTGAAATTCGGAACACCGTGATGTCATCAGATTGCTCAGCGCTGAGATTCGGAATACGCTCATCATTGCTGTCTTCGCTTGTTTCTCCCGTTCTTTGGTTCCAGGCTCGGCAGGATTCTAAGAGTTTAATGGACTCCGCAATACAAGTTATTTGCATTCTTCAGCTAGCAAAGACAAACTCAGTAACAATGGTGCAAAGGTTCTTCTTTCTACAACTTCATTTTATTTGCGTAATAAAGTCCAGGTTTTACTCAATGAAAATCTGTCACATTGTTGGTGTTTGGATGTGCTACCGCCACTGATCTGAGGTACCGCGACTCTCCTCCCAGATCACCATACTTGACTCACTGCGATATCTTTCTTTGGAGATATGTGATGTACGTCGACCTCTCCCAAAGAACTTCAACAATTAAAGCAAAGGGTCACTACTACGTAAGACTGTAGGCCTATCCATAAACAGGGACATGTTGAAAAGACTGTGGCAAGAATTTAAGTATCGGGTTAATATATGTCGAGTGGAGTGTTTGTAAGGTACTAATTGAAACTTTGAGTTTCGTCAACAATTAATGCACATCATAATATTCAATTTTTACTTTAAATTAAATTTTCCAACATTTGAAAATTTTCACACATATTATTTCATAACTCCACAACCATTAGAGATAGAATTCTGAAATTTTGTACACTGATTTAACATGCATTTATGCAAAAGGTAGACTACAATAATGCCCATATCTTTGAAAATAGAAAATTTAGGTCACAAAACATCATATAAATTTTTATATATTTTATATAGAACAAATAAAAAATTAATTGTATTAAAATAAACAACTCTACATGTCTGAGAGTAGTCTACTTTTCAGATATAAGTGTTTATTACATGCAGGAAAAATATTAAAGATGTCAGAGAGACCATAACAATGTTATGGTTACCAAAATGATGTAACTGCAGAATTCTTTTGTTTTTTCATACTTTGATAAAACCGGTTTTTAAAATATTATTAGTAACCTTTTTTATACTTTTATCAGATATTTAAGTTCTAATGAGTCTTGTTGTGGTACCTTGTAATTTTTGTCCAATTGTGAGTTTATTTCCTTATAAAATTTTAGAAATTTAGAGCCTGCATTTTCTGATAATATTTGTGGTCGTTCACGTACATATAGGCCTATCCTTAATGAAGACTTATAGTCGAATGGTATTATTCTATGTGATTTTCCATGTCTTACAGGCATAGCTGTAAACATTATATGATTATGTACTCGTATTAATTTTATTGTTCCACAGTAAGTTCAGCTTGAGATTATTCTACGAGTAGTAACAGACCATTTCGATTCCAATATTATTGGTATTATCACATTAGCTTATCAGTGGTACATTTTTACATAAACAATGTCCCCCGACTAAGAAAATAAATGTGATACGTGAAGACATGTAGCTAACGTTTTATTTTTAACTAGAATATGTGTACTACGGAGATAAGGCGACCTGGAGAAAGAAAGATCTTGAGAAGTAGTGAGCGCTGTAAAGTGTAAATAATATACTGAGGAAACTAAAATCCCAACGGTGTGCGTAAATCTGAATTTATTTTAATATATTATCTTTTGGTTACATGGAAAAGATTTTATGCGGAAGAGAAAATAGTTCCATGTTTGTCTATTTCAGAGATCTGGGATAAAGTTGCTCCAAAAAATGTTGTACATATATTTATTTTCACTAGAAATGGAGCTCCGACTTTTATTAGTGCAGAGATATCTGATTTATGCCTCTACGCTATAGTCTAAGCTCTTTGCAAGAAGAGAGGTAGGAATTATGAACGCTGTTTCCTTAAAAGCAAGTAAGAAGTAAATCTAAAGGCAGAAATATTTCTTAATTTCGGTATACGAGTGTTTCAATGCTGGATACTAAGTATTAGTGTGTTGTGAAAGAATACGTTAAAATGGACGTCTCCTGAAAGTTTTCGATGCCGTTTAGGTGAACGAGATTCTTACTTCTCTGAAGGTATACTTCTATCTATATTCTATCTATATGGTCACTCGCAATATAACACCGTTTATTCTCACGAAGAAAAATATTACTATGAATAAGTGAAACAGCAATCCCAAAAGCTGAGAAGGAAATTGTAGTATTACATCATTACAATTTTCTTTAATTAACTCTTAAATTGTAAGAACTCTGAATGAATATATGAATGCATGAATGAATGAATGAATGAATGAATGAATGAATGAATGAATGAATGAATGAATGGGGAAAAATGTAAAAGATACTCGAAAACGCATCTTTCCAAGGAAGTTTGGGACTGAGAAAATCTGAGTATGTGAGCTCCAAGCCTGTGAGCCACTTGTCTCACTCCGCGTTTCGCCGTTTCACTGAAGGAACTTTTGAAGGGGAAAATCGAAAATGGACGTAACCTAATAGCTAGCACGTAAGGGGGGAAGAGAACAGCATCAGGACTGGAACATCGGAAGAAACCTGCACATCAATCTCTCTTTCTCACTCCCTGCACATCAATATCTTTCTCGCTACACATCAATCTCTCTCTCTCTCTTCCTGCACGTGAATCTCTCTCTCTCTTCCCTGCACATCAATCTCTCTCTTCCTCCCTGAACATAGATATTTCTCTCTCTCCCTTCCTGCAAATCAATCTCTCTCTCTCTCCCCCCTCCTTGCACATCAATCTCTCCGTCTTCCTCCCTGCACATCAATCTCTCTCTTTTCCTCCCTGCACATCTGTCTCTCTCTCTCTTCCTGCACATGAATCTCTCTCTCTCTTCCCTGCACATCAATCTCTCTCTTCCTCCCTGAACATAGATATCTCTCTCCCCCTCCTCTGCACATCAATATATATATATATATATATATATATCCCCCTCCTTGCACATCAATCTCTCCGTCTTCTTCCCTGCACATCAATCTCTCTCTTTTCCTCCCTGCACATCTGTCTCTCTCTCTTTCTTTCTCCCTATCTGCACATAAATATCTCTCTCTCCCTCCCTGCACATCAATATCTCCCTCCCAACACATCAATCTCTCTTCTCTCCCTTCCTATACATCTCTCACTCTTTTCCTGCACGTCGATCTCCCTCTCTCTCTCTCCCCCCTGCTCATCAATCTCTCTGTCTTCCTCCCTGCACATCAATCTCTCTCTCTCTTTCTTTCTCCCTACCTGCACATCAATTTCTTTCTCTCTCCCTCCTTGCCCATCAATCTCTCTCTCCCTCCCTGCACATCAATCTCTCTCTTCCTTTCTCCCTACCTGCACATCAATGTCTCTCTCTTTCTCTCTCCCCTGCTCATCAATCTCGCTCTCTCCCTCCCTGCACATAAAATCTCTTTCTCTCTCTCTCTTCCCCTCCCTGTATATCAATATATATATATATATATATATATATATATATATATATATATATATATCCCCCTCTTTGCACATCAATCTCTCTCTCTTTCTTTCTCCCTACCTGCACATCAATTTCTTTCTCTCTCCCTCCCTGCCCATCAATTTCTCTCTCCCTCCCTGCACATCAATCTCTCTCTATATATCAATATTTTTCCTCTCCGTACATTAATATCCCTCTCTGCCTATGTAATGCATTTTTATACACTCTAACGATTGAATACCTCGTCATGGTGTCAGCATTACGTTGTTATTCAACATGAAACAGGATATCACATTTAAAACGGGTATACGTCCTAAAGATTGGACAGGATCCGAACTTACGATTGTGGTTTTCTACGACTTAACCGATGACTATACCAGACACATACGAGTACTGCGTCAACTGATATATCATCTTTAAATGTGAAAATAGAGGATGACTAAGTTTACTGGAGCAGAGTATAACAATGTTCGTGTCTTGAATTCCCTTGTGGGAAGAGAAGAGGTACGAAAGAAAGGCGGCGCAAACAAGCAAGTGCGGTCCACAAGGAAGGACCTGAATTAATTAAATGCCGCGGTTGTGAGAGTGGAGGGAGGCTTTATTTGAGGTGCTGTACAATGTTTTTTTCTCACAGCACACAGAATTTGTATAATGCTGTTCTTTGTAACCACTAGAATAATTTATGACAAAACAGGACTTTCAGCTACGGCATTGCTCAGGCGGCATTACTACTACTACTACTACTACTACTACTACTACTACTACTACTACTACTACTACTATTATTATTATTATTATTATTATTATTATTATTATATAGAACGTCAGTTTCAATACTTCAAGTGCACGAGATTCTCGTACACCAAGCTTACCGCACTTACTTTCTGCAAAATGCTTACGAGTCTTAAATCGCATTTCTTAGGGCACTTACAAGACGAAGCCTGGCTGGTACTTGGTGGCCTGACTGGTTACCTTGCTGGAAGGAATGCCTAAGTGTTACGCAATGGAGACTTGCAAAACGAAGACTGTTCGGTTGATTACTACCTAGCCTATTAGTCCGCTGGTAACTGATGGAAAGGATCGCCTCATTTTTTCAAGCTACCAGCGACCTAAATGCCTTTACTGCGCATGCGTCCTTGGCAATTGTTGTTTGTCAACTGTCCGAAGACATGTCTAAACCTCACAAGTGATAACAACAAGGCAGCACTTGTTAGGCAACTAGGCCAGTATATAATGGAGTAGAGTGGCCAGTTCTTTCCCTCTCCATTGCATACATCGTCGACTAGCTACATATTACACTAGTCAGACTTCAGATGCATACAAACAATTGTTCTTCCTCTAACACAGTGGTCGTCAGCACTCGCTGAAATGTGCAAAGGGTACGCGGTACCGTCCCGTGTGCACCGTCGTGTAGCAGGAAGGGCTAGAGAGCATACCCGCTAGCAGCTACGAGTGCACCATGGTGCACTGCGTTTTCCGCGGGTAACAGACGCTAGCCCCAGGGTGCTCTGTGCTGACGACCCCTGCTCTAACACTTCAAGTGAGATGTACTGTCTGATAATAGATGTACATATCAGCTAGAACCTCAATCAGAGGTACCTTGGCAATTAATACATATTATTTTATCAATGCCTTATTTAATTTGGACATTTTGAAAGAATTAAATAGGCCTATTGATCCATTTTTAGAGAAAATTAAAAATTATAGACAAAAATGGAAATCTCATATACTCAGGATGTCTAGAACAAAGATACCACGCCCAGCACTAAATTATCGCCCTTTAGGAAAAAGATCTTTGGGCCGTCCGCTGAAGCGATGGAGTGAGACCGTAACAGGCCACCAGGGTTAATACGTGATAGGAAGAAGAAGAATAAGAAGTTCTATTTACATTAGAACGACCTATATAGGATTTAATAAAAGGGTTCTATTATGACACAAGTCGCTTTCCAGAAAAGGTTGAAATACGTATTTACGGTAGGAGGAGGGTATATTTTCCATTTTCTACATTTCTTCATCTACAATTATAGGGTTTTTTCTTAACAAAGTTATTAATAAAACTACATGTTGTACAGGTTAAAAAAAATGAAAATAAATTTGGGGGCCCATTTTGGGATTATAACTCTAAATTTTCAGTACTTCAAAAAAATTCAAATAACTCTGTCATTTTTGAAGATAGAAGCCTAGTTCTTTTATCATTATGTTCCTGAAAGATCAGCCTACAAATCTACCTGTTGAATTTTTTTATATCTTTAGTGGTTTATCTCCTATCACAAACTGAACTTTACTTTTGAATAAAGAAAATTGTTGAAAATTCAAAATTTTTTTTTTCGATAACTATTGCTGGCATAAAAAATTCATCAGACAGAAATAAGCTTCACATATTCATGGATATATAGTAAAAATTTCGTAACGATAGGAGGTAAACTCCCAGAGTAATTAAACACCAACTGTGTCAACTTGCAAGGAAAAGCAACTTTAGGAAAATCACAATTAAAGTTTACACGTGTTTTTCTTAGCGTGCAATTTACCACAGTTGAGCTAAAACTGTCCAGGCCCGTAAGTTTCTCCTTCCTCTTCCTTCCTTCTTTGTTCTGCAAGCAATTTAGCCTGTTTTACTTTCTTCCTGTACATGTTATAGGCCACTATACGTTGTTTTTGTCTCCGGTATTTAGTTCTAACATCTTGCACTTTGGCTAATGTAATGGATTTTCTTCCAAGTGAGATACCTAGGTGATCTTGTTTTGACAATTCTGTTATGGCACACCAAAAATTGTACTGAGATACAGCCATACACACAGCCAAGGTGATTCTTCTTTTGGTAACAAATGTTGTCTTCGGACAATGTTGCCAAATCATGTGGTGAAGACACTCATTAGAAATTTTGAGTCCTCCCCAACAAGCATCTGTCTAACAATAAATCTGCTGCCAATGTCTGAAACACAGGTATTATTTTTGTTACTACTTTTTCAGAGACTGCAGTTTTCATTGTCTTTTTAGTGTGAGGTTCTGGTTTTCTTCCCTCTGCAATGGCTCTATTGTAGAAACACCAGTTTCTCTTACCGTCAGGATCAGATGTTCCAACAGGACATTTAGTGTGTCGTGGAACTTCATCTGTTGATCGACAGTGGTCAAGAATGGTATAGATGGATCTTTTCACTTTGTCCCTGTCTCAAACGTTGTCAGAAATAGCACCTCTATAATATTTGGTGATTCTGTCAATCTTCTCTACTGTGAGAGCACCTGGGGACTTTCCACCTAAACGTTCTTTTGTGGCAATAATTCTGAGGGCAGTACCCATTCTTTTAGCGACATGATTGATGCATTCCTCCTATTCAATTACTACATCACCATAAACTTTATTTTCTTGAAGGTATGTAAAAGGTTTTGCATCGCCATCACTTAGCAACGTGGCATAGCGAAAACCCTGCTTTCCAGATCTATGCCATAATGTCAGTGCTGCTGTCATCTCCATCCCTTGAGATGTGCCGGAGTAATTTTCCTCACACTGATGCCCTTCCTTTATAAAATGAAATTCTGGATCATCATGATCATACTCTCTTGAGTTTTCGCTGCACCACTGAGAGTGCTTCGATAAAACTTCATAGTCTATAACAAACCCAGTGAGAATATCGACAACACAGCAAACCATATAAGCACTAGAATGCCCTATCTTGTGCCAACTTCCGTCATAACTAACTGCTATGCCTATTATATTTTTACCCTCAAGCAGTGGCTTCACTTCAATATGAGCCTTCTTCACTTCTTGTCTTACTTTGACTAACTATTCTTGGGTACTTGTTTCTGTACCCCTTTGAACTTTTAGAAGAATGCTGTCATATGATATGTGCTCCATTGGTTTCATATTGAGAGCAATACAAAATCTTTGTAAGGCTGCATAACCTTTGCCAATGCTAGAGATAGCTTTTACGGTTCTAATGTTTACATCAAAGGTATGCCGCTTTGATTTTTCCTTACACCATTCTGAATTATATCCTGTGTGCTCAAAATCACATTCACTGCATGCAACAGATAACTGAAGTGCAAACCCAAATGTATTCCTGACTGAGTCATTCAACGATTGATTTCCACAAATTTTGCAAGCAGTAACACCAATTAGATTTAGTAAACTTTGCAAACTCAAAATCATGTAAGCAGGGGCCTGAGCATCACGATGAATATTCTGATGGTCTTCCTGCAGTTTTATTCTTTTAGGTACATTAGCTATACTTTCATCACTTACTGTTATTTGAGATGGTTGTTGAGAGAGTTGAATATATTGAGAATTTGTAGGCCTACCATCATCTTGTGTAGTTGAAGAAACATATTTCTGCTATCGTTTGGTTCTTACATTATTCAGAAATTTTTCCTTCGATTTTCTGAGGGATGATAGCTTTCCCATTGTTTATTAGAATATTATGTATACAATAATAAAACACAAAATGAAATATCAAATTACAGCACGAACCTATAGGTCTACATATAATTTTCACTCAAAAAATTCGAATTTCTTGTTTGTTTCTTGCACTGCAGTTTACTAACGAAACGAATACCTAAACTAAACACTAAAACTAATTCACATGTACACTTCCAACCACTATTTCTATAATACAACTAACAAACACTACCCATACAGAGCATAAAAACACGAAGGCACATGTGTAGTCAGATGAAAACAAACTGTTGAGTGCAGAGGGATAGTAAAGTCATGACATCTTCTTTGGTTGAATATTGATTGCTACTGCCTTCTGGCATACAATTTATGTACACTTTTCAATTCTGTAAACTCCCATCTGTTGTAAATTTGTAAACGTTTGAGTAGAGTAATAGGCCCGCTAAATACGAAGTTATATTGAAAAGTTACGAGTGAGGGAAGAAGAGGCGTGGAATCTAGACACACAGTGACATAAGCAGACATTTAAAAATGGCGTCTATTACAGCTCTAGGACATGGGAGGGAGGTGGAATTTAACAAGCATACCTTCCGCTACAATTTAGGACAAAAAAATGTTTTTCCATTTTTTTGCCATTTTTGACGAAAATATACCCTCCTCCTACCTTACGTGGTTATTTCTGCACTGAAAGTGCCAAAACATCTAAGGTACGCTCAGGAGATCCTGGAGACCAGTGTAGTCCATCCTGGAAATTTTACAAATTGTAATGTTTTTAAAATACAATAATGGCTCGCATTCTGCATGAAAGGAACCAACACGCAAATAAATATAATATCTCAATAATTAAATAATTCCAAAGATGCATATTTTGATCAAAGCTACGTCCTATAATAATATGCTTTTGATTAAATCAGTACGTACTGTATGTAGTTATATTTACTTCTGAATTTAGTACTTACGTTTAACTTTAAAATGTATTTTTCTCAGTTTAAGTATCATGTGGGTTGGCTCCTTTCTACAAAATATTGTCCAATTTGAAAAGCAGAGTGGGTTCTGCTACACTGACTAGCAGATACAAACAAACTTCGTTTTGAATTATTCAAACCTGCTTTACAGGGAGCTACTACCTGAAAGCCAGATTTGTATAAACTTCGTTTTGATCACCCTGACTTTCTACCCAGCGATCAGCTAGGTTACGTGCGACAAACTCGGTAACTAGCGAGGCTTCGTCTTGTACGAACCCTTCAGAGGCTTCATTACATAGCGTTGTCATATCGTTCAAAATCAAACGCTATTTTTTTAGCAAGTCTTGGACTTGACAGGAGTATTCTTGACTCCGTTTTGGAAGAGGAATAATATGCTATTATCTGTCGCGAACTATGAACGATCCTGTATATTGTAAGGGTATGTGTGTGAATGTTTCGTTTCGTTGTAATCCGTCAGAATGCGATATTGACAAGTTCGATTTCCCATGAGACGATTTGAATGTTTCGATTCTCCGCGCATACGCAACGTTGATTTCGGTCTCCAGCTGGATGGTAGGTTAGGCAAGGTCGCTGCCAGTCAGTCTTCCGAGGCCGAAACAGCAGGTCGAAGTGGTGATAGGTTTCCTCTCCTTCCGAGAGGCTGGTAACCACTATCATTTATGGAAGATATTAAGTATCGTAGATACTAGTACATAATTCTGGTCACGGCAAAATTTGATTTAATCATTGGCTTAACGTATCTAAATTCAAAATTGATAAAACCTGAATCTTAGAGAAGTATTATGGAATTTTGAATGCAATTTACACTGCTGAGTTTATTCTGATGTTGGGAATTTCTTTCTGAAGTACGGATGAAACAATCTTAAATTACTGTTGAATTTTGAATGAAAGTCATATTGTTTAAAGTCTGATGTTCCTTTCCTTAAATGTGAATGAAGGATGTAAATTTGAATTATTGTTAGACTGCATATGAATAAACTACTGAAACGAATATGATGTTAAGTTACAACTTTGAAATATAAGCTTTCCTGTTTGATTACGTTGAGACTACATTCCCTAACCAACCTGCTAAAGTATTACATATTATACCTTTACTTCCTTGTAATATACAGGACTCCTACAAAAGACCATTTTGGTCTCGAACACATGTAATTTACGTTCTATGAATCTGAGGTGCATGAAAATATACCAAAGGAAAGAGAAACTCAAAAAGTTTAATTGTGGCAACACTGTTTTCCTAGTTGGTAACACTGTCTCATAATAGAATAGAATGATTTATTTTTGCTGGCAGAGTTAAGACCATAAGGCCTTCTCTTCCACTCAACCAGCTTAATCAATACAATACATATTTAAATTACGAATATTTACACTACACTTAAAAGATTCTCCAGCAATATTCTTCAGTTAAGTTTTAACGACTAGTAGCCTACATGTTTATTTAAATTTAGATAAACCTGCAAGATAAAGTAATAACATAATTTATGAGCTAATTTAATTCAATCGATTATAATTAAGTTGAGATAGCCAGTAAAATGATAATTAATTTAATATAAGTTTACTAGAACTATGTTGTAGGGAGAAAAAATATAAATGTAAAATATATTTACAGTAAATATTGGGAATATTAATATGATGAAAATTTGTCATTAGAGGTTTTGTATAGCGCATATAAAAACATTTGTTCATTATTAAGGCGAAATGGCTGCTATAGAGGACAGAAAAGCTTGATTTTCATGTGAAGCATTCGATTATTAATGTGCAATGGCATTACTGAACAAAGATCGTAAATACTGATTTCAAGACAAGATTCTTCGCAAGCGGTTGCGATTTCATTCATACCTACTACAGTTGCGGCAAGCCCTAAAACCAGAGGACAAAGTGCTACGAAGAAATTTACACGTAAGTATGTACACTTTCAATGAAAAGATGATGAATTTATTCGTTCCGTGGTGATTTCTGACTAAGCCACTTTTCATCTTTCTGGTAATCAGACATAACCTCAGAATATGGGGGTCAGAAAATCCACGTACCTACGTGGAACTTGACTATAGAATTGATGTGTACCGTGTTACCAAGAGGGGACATACTGAACATGTTTAAGGTAAGAAACTAAACTTTTTGAGTTTCTCTTTCCATTGGTACTATTTTCATGCATATCAGATTCATGTGTTCGAATCCGGAAAGGTGTTTTGTAGGAACCCTGTATTTCACGGCACGTTTCAGTACGTCTCTCCAATGGTAATTTAAGAAAAATTACAGCAGAAAATATCACTTCCAAAATATGCAATAACTGTATATTTATTTCAGGCGCATGGCATGAAGTAATTATGTGCCGCGCGCACGATATCGATTATAATAATTATAATTATTTATGTCCTGTGGCGGGCAGCTACTTGATTGATCATCTTGACTTTATAGGAATAATCTGCTGAAGTACTAGATTTTTCCAGAGTCTTCAATGTTATTTAGAGAAGGTGGATCCACATTGCACCAGGACGAGATTTAAGATTAATGATTAGATTGTGAAACGGAAGCAATGGAAATATGAAAAGCTGTCACAAACACCTTCCGTGTCCACCACAAATTGCACATTGCTCTCCCCGAATTTAATGCAGGCCTCCGGAGTGAAGAATCGACCTTCTGGTATTACAATGGGATGACGATGATTGATGGTTATTGGTGGAATGATGGCTACAGAAATGAGCATATTCCGCAAAACTTGCCCTACAGATCTTTCCTGTGGACCACAAATCTAATCTCAGTCCGCAGAATTCGAACTCAAGCCTATGGCATGTATATCCACGGAAAGAAACATGGCCTGTCAAGCCATACAGTTGCGAAGTAAAGTTCATATATTTTTTTGCAGTTTTACAAATTTCGTTTCTGCGTTGTGGCATTCAAATGGTGTGAAGCAAGCAATAGAGTCGAATATTTCGTAACGTGTGATTATAAAACCGACGCTCAAGATAGACCGGTATTTATGACCACCGTGTTCATAGATCTACGCCTATGTATTTAAAATTAAGTAAATATTTCATTTCTTGCCCATGTCAGACGACTTCTAAGTGCAATTAAAATTTGCTATGGATTCACCTGCTTCAAAACTTATCTTTTTTTTATTATCCAATTTAATAAACCCTATTTCACCCTGAGGTATATTAGGGTTATAGTTGGCATCAAAACACATATTTTATAGCCAATAAACAATAGTAAAGTCATAATATAAAATAGTGGTCACAGTTACAATTCACATGAATTATGTAGAAGAATGCACCTTAATGAAAAATGGATCCTGTTAAAGATTAATGAGATATTTGAGGAATAATCAATGCAAAAGATATACAAGAATGTCTAACCGTTTCAGAGTAAATGCACGACCTAAAAAGATAATCAATAGTAGATTAATATAACAAAGTTTGACTTTCACTTTCAAATTGATACTTAATTCATGAACAATGGAACAGTTAAGAGTAATAAAGGGATATTACAGGCAATGATTTACGTTCACAAGTTACATACGTGATTCAGGAACAAGTACAATAATTAAAATAATAAGACAAGTAATGACTTACAACTAACGAATAACGAAATTCTTGAAGGGCAATATATAATAGTAGGGGCAATACAAAAGATTTAAAAACAAATGTAAACAGTAAAGGAATAGGCCTAGTAGAAAAATTGACTTAAAATTACAAGTTAAACACATTCTTTTTAAAGCAATAGGTAACTACAAAGAGGTACTAATAACAATACACTGACTGTAGTTACAGATTAAACACATTATTTTAAAAACAAACACGCAAAGGATCAATAGCTATTTTCAGGCATTATATACATGGACCATGTCTTTAATTCACATCATCTTGACGTTACTTCGTATATTATTTTGTGTTTCAATCTATTTCAATTTGTTATTCAAAACTAATCTTACAATATCAGCAATAATTCGTATACATTGCTTGGTGAATATGTATTTTATTTTAAACTCCTCACTGTTTAATGTACATAAATTGATCAAATGTACTGCTTTATTTTTCTATTGGTATCATTGTTTATACACAGTCTTCAATGCTCGCTATATCCATTAAATAATCGTTTAAATCTTCTATTTCAATCTCATAAACTTTTTTGCAGGGGATATTTAGCTCAGTTTTCGAACAAGATCACGAAACAAGCGATCACTGCTAACGGAATCCTGTCCTTCTGAGCAAAGCTTATACTAGGGTGATAGCACAGTCTAATATATATAGTCACGAAACTTGAGTTGTGAGGTTGCTAGGAACAATAGACTGTGCAGATACTATTTCGCATTGTCTGCAATGAGGTGATAGCGTTCCTAGTGGTTGGCAACTATCTATGGATGCATATTTATTATATATTGAGTTTCGTGACTGTAAATACTAGACTGTGGTGATAGGTTGTATAACGATTAGTATGTGTAATTGGATACCTCTTTTATACAGAATAGCTTACACATTGTTTATTACCAACGTTTTGTGTTCCAACGGTGTGTGAGTTCTAAATAACTTTAATTGATAATTTATTAGAAAGACTATTAGAATATGAGGATATTTACGTCAGAATTTTTCACCTGGTTGTACCACAGGATTTCAGATTTTTTATGTGTAAGTTATATATCTGCAGTGCCTGGGAAAAGTGACATAAGTCAGTTTCCACAAACCTTTTTTGATAATTTATTGACAACTTACACTGGTTTATGTCGATTTGATTTTTTTCTGTATGAATTATTGTAATGGGATAAATACTTATGTCTCTTTTTCCAAGCGAGCAGATGTTCCGTAAGTTGTCAAGACATTATCAAAAAAGATTTGTGGAAACTGACTTATGTCACTTTTCCCAGGCACCGCAGATGTTCCCTTAATATCTATATATCAAAATACAACATAACAAAAAGTACGATCTTTACTCAAACAACCAAACTAAGTTGAAGGCTGATCCACAACAAACCGGGGACGAGAACTGGAAGCGGAGGACGTGAACGTGAAGATGTTTGATTCACAATAAACCGAGAACGGAAACGACTACGGATATTGATATGCATGTTAATAACGATACGCAAAGTCGATATTACGCATTCCGATATTATTTGTGTATTATTTATTGTTAGTAAAATAACATGTACAAAAATACAGTCTTAATTCTTCCCTGAAGCAGTAAAAACTCGTGCTCAGGCGTTATCTAAACACATACTTAACACAAACAATAGTAATATGCGTTACAAGAGCGGTATGTTGAAGTTTTCATGTTCGAGGAAAAGATTGAAAAAGCGAAACGTAGTTGAGCTTTTTTAATTTCCGAGAATTGAAAGAAAACATACCGCTTGTGTATCGTACATTATTTTGTGCGAAGATCGTTTATTACATACCTGAAAGAGGAATTTCTAATTAGTTGCAATGAAATCTCCATCTTGGTTTCTGTTCAATGACGGAAAATTTGCAAAACAAAAATATCTATCTTCAACATTGTTACTTTAAAATGTTTTCTGTGTTTACTATACTCCAGCAGGCCGTGATATACGTCTGTCTTTTTTCCCCCCAGTCTATAAATGCGAACTTAAAACAAACGGCTTCCTTAATGTTACATGCATCACGAATGCAGTAACTTTAGTGGAGTTATAGAGTTTACTTAATTTTTGCAAATATCTAAAAACAATAATTAACAGTGCAATTTAGATGAAATTGCAGTGGTAAGTTTCCAATTTATAATTATTACTATATTGAACGTCTCTAAAAATAATATGTTAAAAGCCTAAAGCAGTAAAATCAATATGTCACTTAAGCGGTAAGAAGAGGGAAATTGTTATGTGTGTTAGGTTAGGAATACTGAATGTGGAATTTTAGACTTACCGCGGATTGGTTTTGTGCGGAAACCAAGCAAATACGCACGATCTCGCACAAAGATAATTATTTGACACAAAGTGGGTCAAGGAAAAAAATACAGGAATAAATTAACTTTAAAAATACAATTTCAATGTTAACAATTTAACTCACACAAATACATACATATATATATATATATATATATATATATATATATATATATATATATATATATATTCTATAAAAAATAAATTCCTAACGCTATTTTTTAAATTTCTGGTACTAAAATTTTCAAAATTTGGGTATTTTTCAATTATCTTATTACATAACCTTGGACCAAAGTAGGTACCATGGCTAAGAGCTGTGCTTGTGAAACACTTTGGTTCCTCTAGTCGTATAAAATCGGATCTTTTAGTTCCATATTTATGATGATACAATTTGAATTTATTGCGATTTTTAATTGACCAATGGCGTTCCCTCATTGGTAGAAGACAGCCAATATAAAGACAGGTTAACTAACTTCAAATTTTATGACACAGAATATCTAAGAATTCAATTCACGTGGTAATTTGGTAGCATATATACGTAGCATATATTGAAAGTGTTTCTAGTAATTTCTGAGTTAGATAGAAGCAATGCACGAAGAAGAAATTATGTCACGGCCTCCTTGCTACAAAATACACCACGACCAAATACCTTTATGATGACAACATAAAGAATCGGAAACGAGAACGGCAAAGTTAAAACTTGGGTAACTCTCACGTTCCCGTTCCCGGGCTCCGGTAAGCTTCTCGATGAATGCTCACATTTAAATATATGTATTTTAACAATTTTTACGTTCTCGTTTTCGTTTCCGTTCTCGGTTTATTGTGGATTATCACTGTCGAATGTGCGCATTCCCTTCTAGCGGAAGACGGGTCGAAACCTATTTCCCGGTCTAGATGGCTCAGACGCACTATGCTTCTGATTTATTCAGTATCCAATATTAAAAGGGATTCCGCAATCAGCTTAATCGAGCTGGCATGTCACTGTGAATCGTAAACTCGACGGTGAGAGCTGTGAGACTCAACGACTTTCTCTTGAGGTGGTTCTCACGCGTCGGTCTGTCGAGGCTTTCGTAACGTGGACTTAATTTTATAGTAGATTACGATGAAGCTAGTCGAGGGACTCTTATGCAAATACGCATTTTAGAAACTTTCTGATTAATATCATTTTCTACAATTGTAACCACCACCTACTGTACTTGAAATACTAGTTTCTTTGGCTTGTACAGTTCTCTTTCTTGTGAGGATTTCGAAGCGCTGTACCTTGGTAATACTATGGTAAACATGGCGCACTGTTACTTTTGGAAACACGATACGTGTAACACAATAGGAGACACGCATTGCCTAGGGAAGAAAGAAAAAAGTTCTCTTTCCTACCGTGTCCGTTGAATTCGTAAATGGAAAAGTTAGTGCTTGAACCAAATACCTTACTGTAATAATACCGGACAGCTGTATACTATAGTCCCGTCGCTCGTATTTCCGGCAGCCAATCACGTTGCATATCGGCTACATTTAAACGTGTGTATCTTGTGATTAGATGATGATGATGATGATGATGTTATGCATTTCCTAGGGCTAGATAAATACTTAATGTAATCGCCCGCCATTTTGGCTCTTTCGTTGACGTTCGCAGAAAGCACACGAGGACTCATTTGCCGCTCAATTATTTGCTGAATTACAGTGCGTTTGATTTACTATCATAGGAGCTACGACATGATAATGTTTAACGGTGTGGCAAATAGATTCCTCGTCTGGTAGCTCGGCAACCAAAGAACAAAAATGGCGGACGATACTACCTACCTAGACTTTATAGAGCCTTCACTTCCTAAGACGTAAGCAAATAGGAGGAGTCAAGCCGGGAATAACAGCATCGCGACTATAGCAGCATTGACGTGAGTGCGAAATGTCGCGGAGCTGACATCTAGCGAAGAGGTGTGGTATTACGACCACAAATACAAACATTAACATTGCGGGAATCGGACTATTGTTTAAAATGTGTGGTACTAATGTGGAATAATATATGAAACACTTAAGAAATGCTAAATAATATTTAATGTAACATTATTATTTTATATCAAAGCTGCGTATTATGAGAAATATTACTTCGTATTACTTTCCGTAATTAATTGTTACATAATATTTTTTTCTTTACTTTAGTGAGACAAAATTAGTTCTGACATTAAGAATGAATTTACAATAACGCTTTATATACCCATTGCTGACAACTGCAAAGATAAAATTGATAGTGATCTGATGCATGTAATAATTAGTGAAAGCATGTGGACAACAATAAAACTTAATTTGATAAAACTTCAAAATTTCCAATACATTGAACTTCTATTCATTTATTAGACCTAAGTAATAAAAAACTAATTTTTATTGTTCTATCAACACAGAGACGAAGGCATTAGGCCTACTGAACAATGTTGCTGGACTCACGTTTTATGATCCCTCGGAAATCGAAAGTACGATTTGGAGCAGTTTGTAATGCTACAATTGAGGGGTTTGCCGGAAAAAGGGCGTATACGTCAATATGGTGAATTGAGATACAGGCAATCTAAGATTTTAAAACGCACCTGAATAAAATGTTATACAGATAGTGAACAAAATTATACATTAAATTAAAAATCTTAGCGAGTATAAATGTTTTGTAGCATTTAGGCAATTTATATTATTAAATTTCCTTATATTTGTACCATATAAAACTTCGGTCTATACGCCCTTTATCCATATAATGATTTGCTTAGGGGATTTAATGTAGATTTCAGATTTAAATTGAACACGGAAATGAAACAAAGATACATTTTATGACATTTATTATCTACTTCTAAAGTAATTTACATTATTTCAGATATACTGAGTAGACATCAAGTACGCAAAGCAAAATATCTGAATATAACAGAAAAAGAAAATCTCCATTTTGTGTGAACACAAATAAATAAAATTTATTCTTTGTATAATCCTGATAACAATAAACCCAAAAATCTGAATGTTGTAACAAATTTCTATATAGAACATAAAATATTTCCGTCTGAATCTATGAGTTTCATAAGTTTGTTTACTCTTAAAGCAAGGACAATAATGAACATACAAAAGTAGTCAAAGGAAACAACTGGACTGACTAAATTGAACTACAGGCCTATATATTTGCTTAGTCTCTACCAAAGAAAACACACAATAAAGTATGCGGTAACGCGTAGCACTAGCTCTACTTGTAGACTGACTGACTAAATCGCGCGCGCGCACGCAGCCCTGTCCTGCAGGTATGTACAGTACAATCAAAACAAAATTTCGCTACTATAATTAGCGAATTATTCACTACATTTTAAACCGTTTTCCCGAAGAAGGGCGTAGAGGTCTATCCGCCTTTCTTCCGGCAAACCCCTCAATTGTAGCAATCATAAATAGCACATATACACCCTGACATTTTAATACAGCACTAATTCATAAAACTATTTACTAACCCAGCAACAATCTACATTATAGTAGATTACAGCTTACTCCCAGGGTTTCAGCACACCCTGCCGCCTAGGTAGCAGCACCTACGCCGTTCGCGCGCAGAACTTCTAGCTGTCCGGTATTATTATAGTATACCGGGGACAGAACAACTAGAGGCTTCAGTGACGTCACTACAGAAGAACCCACACACAGTAGAATTGTTCGTTGCACTACAAACTGAAAACGTTGACCATCTACTTTCACTGATCCAGCTACGCTCTCACAATACAATTTCGTCTGTTCAGAAAATGTTTTGCAGCTGAATGGTACCGTATACCTGCTAGTGCGGGAGGAGGGGGTGGTCGGACAGTAAAAGTAACCGTCTCCAAGCTTCTAGATGTTCTGTCCTCAGTATAAGGTATTTGCTTGAACTACGACGGAAGACCAAAATTTTATTTTCTTCTTGAGGTCTTCTTACCGTAACATTATACTTTCAAGCTGCAGTCTGAATACAATAATTTAATCTCCCGCAAGAACTTTAATATAAATAGTTCCCCATACCATTTCATTTCTTACGATCCTGCAAGAGTTAGTGGTTTAAATAATTATGGTGGCTGCCTTATAAGACAATCATTCAAAGGAGAATACATTATTTTCGTGCTAAAGTACGTACAGACCAGAGTGTATCTTCAGTCGAAACGAAAGTAAGACCTGTAGCAGAAACACGGAACCTCGGAAGGGAGTAGAGAAAATTCATGAGGCTTTTATAAAAGGATAATGAGAATGGGACATCGGGAGAGAAATTGGGAAGAACATACAGAGAAAGGAAAGTTTATAGAAGGTAATAAAATATTGGTTGCGCTTTCCGAGATAGGGGAAATAAATCCAATACAAGGAAAGCCTATTACTCTCAATCCAACAGAAACATAAAATAAATGGATGAATAGAACTAGAACACAGCGTCGGAGGGGACTTGAGAATGATGGGAATTAATGGACAAAAATAAACGGAATAACAAGACGAGAATAACTTCAACGGAAAAGAGGAAGCATTGGAGGAAACGAGTTTTGGTGCAGGAGAATGAACTATGAGATACATTAAGAAATACATTTTTAAGAATGAGAAATACGCGACTAATGCGGAATGAGGCAAGGAAAAGAAAATATTGGTGAACTTTGTGAAGTCGCAAGAATGTAACATTTGAAACAACAACAACAACAATAACAATAACAACAATAATAATAATAATTTATTGCTAGAATGAAGATACATATCGTCTTTCATATATACACAGTGGGCCCCAAAAAACGGCACAAAATTAGAAATACCGTATTTTCGGAAATACATAACATTAATTTATAATGAGTACACTGTTGGAAAGAGTAGACTTTAAAGATGAACAGCATTTTTATTATGTTTTTTTGAAGCTCAATTAAAATCTTATGGAGGTCGATACATAATGATGCGAAAAATGTGGTGTTTGAAAACAATTTATTACTTCAAAATGCAGAAACTGAATGTTGGTAAAATTAATAATAATTAATGACTTTCAAATAATCAAAATTAAAAATGATGCTATATGTGACCGTCATTTGCTCACACAACCATTTGTAGGAGTCTTCTCCATTGTCCAATAGCACTGGATATCTGTCTTTTATCAAGCCGGTCCCAACATTCAAGAAGGCGTTGTCTTAAATGTTCAATATTACGAATTCTTGTTTTGTAGTAAACTGATTTTTGTAGTTGACCCCATACTTATTATTACTATTATTATTATTATTATTATTATTATTATTATCAATTATTGTTTTTTATTAGTTGTGTTTATTATTTATTGTCATTATTGAGTGTAATTAGTTACCACTGCCACCGGGTATATATCCATTTGCAGTCTGAATACATATATATATATATATATATATATATATATATATATATACATACATACATACATACACATACATACAAAATAGTGCATAGGATTAAGATCTCGTTTGAAACTCCAGCGGAAACCATAAGAGAATGTAAGAAATGCGATCTTTCACGCAATAATATCTCAGGAGGGATATCATGTCCGTATCTTGCCAATCAATCGTTATACACTTGTAACAGACCATTCTTGCTGAGCGTAGTTCCTTACAATTTGAAGGGTAGATAAATTATTGGTGCAAATGTTTAATGAAAATATTGTCTTCGTTCGTTAAGCTACTCATCATTCACAAAATGAGAAGTCAAAACGAAAGAAAACAAATGATGATAGCACAACAAACGGCTTGACCTGCTGAACTCTTAAGACCATAATGCTTAGTTCGGTATAAACGATCGATTTTGCACTGCCTTACAAAAAATAGAAAATAATGTTTAATAAACGGTAAAAAATTAAATATTACAGCACCTTCCAGTCTACAAGGACTGTGAAATTTGCCTGAGAAATAAACTTTCAAGTGAAATCATTAGCTAATGGAATATAACTGTTTAAGTTTTTGTGCCTTTTTTTTGGCCCACTGTGTAAATATCAGTATAGCATCCCCAGGAAGTGTTTCATACTCGTGCTCGGGAGGCATTCACAAAATTTTAAAACAAGTACTTAATTAATTAACAAAAAGGAAAAGTAAAAAAAACAAAAAGAAAAACACAGATATTACAGTAATTTAAAGTTTATATTGCCTCCTTAAACAATTTTTAAAGGATATTTAAAATAAGGAGCATTAGCAAACTGAAAGTTTGGTAAGTTAATTCAGCTGTTATCTTGTTATAGAGCCTCGGATCGGAGTTGCTACTGTGATTATAAGCTACAGTTATGGTATATTTAGGTTTTATCAGGCATATGTTGTCTGATCTTTGCGTTTTATATTATGAGTACAAATTAAATATATTATGGTTTTTATGTACGAAATTCAATAAGACATTGTTATAAATTTGATGGATATTAATTACTTTTAATTTAGAATACAACAGTTCTGAAGGGTAATCAAGAGACTTGTTAGATAAATTTTTCTGTGGCAGTGTTATTGGCATGAGGGAGGTACTGAAAGTACAACCCCAACCTATAATAGCATATTGTAATATATAATGCGAAGTATATCATTCGTAAAGTATAGATAATCAAGTAATTTCGTATGATATAAAAACAGTAAATATTTTTTTTAATCTATTGCAAAGAAAATGAACATGTTTATCTCAACGTAAGTGTTGTGGATTATTATTATTCCGAGATACTTAACTTGAGGAGAGTCATTTAAAATAGGACAGTTACAATTACATTGTCAATTTTTAGATTCTTGCTATATTTTGGTTATGTCCGACATTGATGTCTCCCCATCAGCGCCGATTTACATGTCAACTCCATCTGACAATCTTCATCATTCCTCAAGATCAGTTGATTGGTGCAGTGAACGGTTTTCAAATTGCGATATCAACACCTCTCTTACCGGGAATCTCTCCGATACTCCGGCTTTTGACAATCATGATACAAGTACTACTACGGATAATGATTTTAAACTTAATACACCGGTTACTACTAGTTGTGGCGATATTTCTAGTAATTTTTCTGACTTTGTTACCTGTCACTTATGCCCTTCTGGCTCCGCTAAACTTTTCAAAGGTTCCCGTGGCTTGCGTGTTCATAGGTCTCGGGCCCATCCTAATATTCCATTTGCTCCTAATAACATTCCCTTTCCGAACTCATCACTAGACGATTTTCAAACACGTCTTATTCATAGTAAACAACATATACAGGTTTTGAGGAGAATTCCTAAAGGGGATCGTGCATTAGCTGCAAGCCGTATGTCTCATTTCATTTCCCAATGTTTATCTCAAAATTCTGTTGAAAGTTGATACAATCTCCTATTATTTGCCTACATCGTGCTTCGTGTTCCTGAGAAGTCTGGGAAAAAATCACTCGTTTCGAAGATAAAAGACAATATTAATCATTTTCAAATTACTGATATAAAGACTTCTTCAAAATCTTTTAAGTCCTCTCATGATCGCCACATCGAACAAAATGTAGCAGACGGTGACATACGTGGTGCAGTTAGAATTCTGTCCTCTGATGATGGTGCAGCGGATTTTAACATTTCAAACTATCAAGCCTTATTAGATAAACATCCGGTTCCCTCAAGAGCGAATACATTTCCTGATCCTCCTATCCTTACTGATCATTTGTTGAAGATTTCAGAAGATAATGTCATCGTGGGATTACGAAGTTTTCCGAAGGGTTCAGCTTCCGGGATCGATGGCATCCGCCTACAACATCTACAAGATCTTGTGTCTATCTCTGATGGCGATTCTGGCAAAAGACTGCTTATATCTATTTATAATCTCTGTAATTTCATGTTAGCTGGGAGAGTTAATCCTGAAATTTGCCCTTACTTTTATGGAGCGTCGCTATTGGCTATTGCGAAAAAGGATGGCGGTATGCGTCCTATTGCAATAGGCAATACTTTTCGACGCCTTGTAGCTAAAATATCTTGCCTTCTTATTAGAGATGATATCTGTCATTATTTCCGACCATATCAATTAGGTTTTGGTTCGCCTCAGGGCTGTGAATCTGTTATCCATTCAGTTCGCTCTTTCTTGAAAGATAATTCCTCCTCTAATAAGATCCTCTTAAAATTAGATTTAAAAAATGCCTTTAATTGTATTGAACGCGACGTTATGCTGGATGCCATTAAACAAAATCTTCCCCAACATTTTGCCTTTCTTTGGCAAGCCTATAGATACCCTACGAAATTGTTTTACGGATCTGACACTATCTTATCCCAATTAGGCTGTCAACAAGGGGACCCTTTTGGTCCACTGCTTTTCTGTCTTGTATTACAACCAATTATTACATCTCTTAATAGTGATTTTAAATCTTTTTATCTTGATGACGGAACCTTAGCTGGTGATCCTTTGGTTGTTCTCAGCGACCTTCAGAAAATAATTTCCCTTGGTTCTCAAATTGGCTTACGACTCAACCCAGACAAATGCGAACTTTATTTCTGCTCTCATAACCTCGAGAAAGTTGTATCTGCTTTTCAGCTTGTAGCTCCTGGTATTAAACTAATTTATAAATCTAATTTAACCATTCTAGGTACCCCTATTTTCTTAGATGCAGTTCAAGATATTGCAGAGCAGAAATTGCTTCGTTTGAAAACTTTGCTTGACAGATTAGTCCCCCTTAATCCCCACATATCTTACTTTTTCCTTAAGAACTGTTTATTGATTCCAAAATTTAACTACATTTTGCGGACTACCCCTATATGGTTGTTTCCATCTTTCCTCTGTCAAGCTGACAATATGATACGTCATTATTTAGAAATTTTACTTAATATTTCTCTTAGTGATTGCAGTTGGATTCAAGCTTCTTCCTATTAAATTTGGTGGGTTAGGCATTAGAAAATTGAGTGATATTTGTACGCCGGAATTTTTAGCTTCTGCGCACGGGGTTTTGGACCAAATAAAATCTATTTTTCCCTCTTACAGTGATTCGGTTCAGATCCCTTTTGTGCAGGAGGCTTTAGTTCGATGGGATGAGGTTTCCAATAACTCTGATTCTCCGTCTTTTCCAGCGGTTCAAAAGAATTGGGATGAAATACTAATCTCTCTTGTTAAGGAGTCCCTTTAGTCATCTTTTTCTTCAGATACAGATCGTGCTCGTTTTTTGGCTCTCCAACAAAATGTTTCAGGATCTGGGCTTCATGCAATTCCTTCCCCTAACATCGGTACTCTTATGGATCCCAGATCCTTTAAAGTTTCCGTGGCTTTACGCCTCGGTTGCAAAATCTGTCACATTCATAAATGTATTTGTGGCAATATTGTAGATTCTTATGGCCATCATTCCTTAAGTTGTGTCATGAGTAAGGGGCATCTCTCTCGTCATTCATCGCTCAATGACATCATTAAAAGAGCATTAACATCCTCAGGGGTTCCATCCATCATCCATCTTAGAACCTTCCGGGATCAGCCGTTCAGACGGCAAGAGACCCGATGGCCTGACTCTAGTCCCGTGGCGTGTCGGCAAATCCTTAATTTGGGATTCCACATGTGTGGATACACTGGCCCCTTCTCATTTGTCTTCAACCTCTAAGACACCAGGATCTGCAGCAGAAAATGCCGCAGTGAGTAAACATTATAAATATAAACATCTTGCAGATAATTATATTTTTGTCCCTTTTGCGGTTGAAACCTTTGGATCATGGTGTAGTGAAGCCAAAGCTCTCATCTCCACCATAGGCAGAAGTTTAGTGCAGCTTTCTGGGGACCCTCGAAGCAGTCAATATCTACGTCAGGGCATTGGTATCGCCATTCAGCGCGGTAATGCTACAAGTATTCTTGCATCCTTTCCCGAGTCCTCTCATTTAGATGAGATTTTCTTCCTTTAATTATTCAATTTATTTGTATTTTATTATAGTATACATATCAATGTGAATACAATTTCACTAGAATAATAAATTTGGTAGTTATTTTGTATAAAAACTAATTTTATACTTTTTTACATATACTTTTTTACATACATTTAACTGAATTGTCACTTCATTGTAACAAAAATGTTTGATTTTTAGATACAAATTATTTTTAAGTCTAGTTATGCGAAGTTTGGCATATTATTTTATATAAGAAATACTGAAACATGTAACATACTTTTAGTGTTCTCTTAATGTTATATTATTTTCTCTAGCTTTTCATCTCTCTACTTTTATTTGCGTAATTTTAATAAATCAACAAATAATAATTACGAATATATTTTATTAATTATTTGTTACAATTATTAGAACAATTGAAGGGTTCAGAGCCATAGTGAGCCAAGCACCATTTATTAAAAACTGAGAAAGCAAGGGTTAAAGTTAAGTGAATACCGTAGATTAATGAAGATTGATATAATTTAGTTTTAATGTGTATACTTTATATTACTTGCTATATGTTTCCATTGAATTATGGTAATAACTTCATTTTAACCCTTGTTTTCTACGGTTTTAGTAAATAGAGCTTGGCTCGCTATGGTTCTGAACCCTTTAATTGGATGTATGAATTTTTAAATACAAGAACGAATCAGGAGATTTCATATTTTCTGTATATTTATGTAAAATAAAAAAAAATCTACAATATCTATTCAGTCTATAAAATAGAGTAAACGTCATTATTAAGTTTTACAGTAAAATGTAATGAAGATAGGTACAAGCTTTCATTGTACAAAAGGATATATAGGTCATTTCTGAATATTTACCTTCTACTTCAACACTCTTTTCGGCACTCGTATATTTTCGCGTCGCGCTTAATCAGATTGGCATGTGTTGGAGACAATCCGCCTAAGCCGAATAACGTCATGCAGCCGCAGACGAGCCACGAGTTTGCTTCACAATAATGCGTATTTGAAATAAACCGGAAATAATTATTACACATGGAGGTCATAATGCCAGAAGAGCGTATGAACAAATGCAGTGTTATTGAAATATTTTAATGGAATCTATTTATGTTGGAAAACAAACGTTTGAGAATTATAATTTGCATGAGGAAGGACCAAAGAAAGTACCTTGTTCTGTAGACAAGGATAGGAAAAATTATTCTATATTTAAATAGCTCTAATATAAAGTTACAGTTTTGTTGATACGCTCCTTTGACATGATCCCTTCGATATTTTGAAGTCTTGACTCATGTTTTTGCGGACTTATAGGCCCTAACCTCGTAAATTCGCTTTATTGCCTTCGTAAATCACTGTGTATATGTGGTAAAATCAGAGATAGGCCTATTTTCAAGGGCAATCAAAGGTAAACTCTGGAAAGTCAAAGTTTGATAGTAACAAAAGGCAGAGAAAACTACAAACAGATTACATTTCTAGATAGCATGTGATGCAGACTTACGGGTCGGAAATATTGAAGATTTAATGCAGAACTACATAGCGTCCACCAGGAAAGAGGTTTCCTTCAGGTAAATGCCGACGGACTACTTCTGTTATGGATCAAATGCGACTGCTGAAAAAATATCGTGTACATTTCCTCTGGATCAAGCGTGAGGAGGTTTTGTGTTGCGTAGTATAGATAACACAGGCTGAAGGAATGTCAAGGTTGGATAATTACTATACAGTTGAATTCTATTCAGTGCAGTACGGTCTAGTTCAGCCCTGGGCATAAATAAGAAGGGAAAATGAAAGGAGATACTCCTGCCCATGACCTTTTCGCTTACATCGCTTCAGATACAAACACATAGTAAGGCACTGTGCATCAGTGGCGGATTTTAGCCGAAAACTATGATGCCTGCCTTATACAACACGTCACTCAGCAATGCTTGCCTTGCTACTCGTGTGTGTCCGAAACATAACTATCTCTGCCCAGATGGTGGAATAGAGAGTGACTGTATTGAATTATTAGCGCCCAGGTCTGGTCTAGTTCGTGGCACTGCATTCATTACATATTATAACAGCGATTCTTCTTTTACGTTATGTGTATTACGAAGATCGTGTAAGAAGTATCATGCTATATTCCTAATGAAATACCCTGGTGTTCAACAATAGTGTGGTTCAATATTCAAAAATTTAGTGAAGCATATAAGAGAAACAGGCTCATTTCTAAATAGAAAAAGAAGGTGTATAAGTCGTGTTATGAGATAAACTCGATTAAATAAGCGATAAGGTTAGAACAGTCTCCCGTGAAATCGGTGAAATTTTTAGTTCACCAGGCAGGTATATCAAAGACATCAGCGGGAAAAGCAACGAAATCGTTCAGTCTAAAGCCTTACAAAACAAATAAATGGGATGAAATAGAACATGACTTAAATTTAGCACAAGTTTAACATACACAGATAAAATTTTGCAATCATTTCTTACAGGACTACATAAACGTTACACAGCGGAAATTAACATAGAAATAAGTAAATACAGTATTTTATCTAATTCTAATAATTTTTCTTGTTATTTTATTGTCGACAGGATGCTTGCAACTACGTTAGCCACAATACATTATAAACTCAGTTCTTCAAATTGATTTTAATACAAATACAAAAAGGTCTATACATATAACCTACTGCAGTATATATGAACTTTATTAATCCATTCCATTATTGGATGGATTGCCAAATCAGTGAGGTCAATACTCGCATTACAAACATTCAACTAACAGAAGTATATTGGCCTATTATGAAGTCTAATAGGAATCATATGATTTCATTATGTTGTTTTAATGATTATAATTTTATAATTAAGAAATGTAAGACCAATATTATATTTTAGTTACAATTTTATTACATATAATTTTAATGTTTGTATTCATTTAAATTTTCAGATTGTTATTTACCATAGAGTTTACCATGCAAATAGTTATTTATTAAATACACAAGATTGTAAACATAAATTATCTGTTACATATTTCACAGCTAATATATAGTAAAAATTGTATAAGATATTGTGAGTCAAATGCCTGATGATGCCCAAGGGCGAAAACGTTTGCATTTCAATCTTATAATATACAATGATCATTTACTTTTGTAAGTGTTAATGATTTTAAACTATGATATGTCATTTAGACTGAACTCTAAATAAAATTAGATTATATTAATCACTTTCTGCTTCAATGGTTCGAAGAATCCTTAAAAGTTGAGATTAAATTACTACTGTATTTAGAAAAATAAAAGTGAACTGTAAAATTAAATATATTGCTTTCTTTCATGCTTCAATATAAATCATTTTAAAATTAAAGTTTCGGACAATGAAACTAGAAAATAACCTTTTAACTTTAATTGTGTTACTTGTACTGTTATGAATAGACAGTGATAAAAAGTAAGGAAACCATTTTTTTGCTGTGACTTTTATTTAACAGTATAATTCATTTATCTCTGTGTATACAAAGACAACAAAAAATTCGCAATGTTACATTTTGTTCAGTTGGCTGCACTGATAGCCGCATGCTGCTCAATGCACGCCACATTTTCCCCGCTATTGTGGTGTAAACATGGACTGCATAGTGTTGTGTTATTGCTACAGTGATTTTAAAATGGCCCATACGCTTTTAATTTATACCAAAGGCCAGTGTTCCGTTTGTGTTGAGCTGAAGTCATTTCAGTGATATAAATCCATTCATGGCTTTCATTATTCGTATGGCGGCAGTGTTTTCCGCATAAAGCTGTCTTCACATAGACCGAAGGCGGTGCTCAAAGGGAAGCGAATGCCAATCCAAATTACTTCTGACATTAACGAGCCAGTGGTATGATTCTGTTGAACGGTGAGTGGCAATCACGATTGGCCGCTTAAATTATATATCATACATATATTCGCAAATTATACGTAATTCATGTCTTAATTTTTACATCATTTAAACGCGACGTAATAAATGAATGAATGAATGGAATGGAATGAAATGAAATGAATGAATGAATAAATAAATAAATAATTAAATAAGTAAATAAGTAAATAAATAAGTAAATAAGTAAATAAATAAATAAGTAAATAAATAAATAAATAAGTAAATAAATAATCTTTTATTTATTTACCAGATTGAAATTATATAGACAAAAATAAATACAAACAATCAGATTAAATGTTAAAATTCCAAGTTTATATAGCTGTCAAAATATTCATTAATACAATAAAAAGAATTATCTATAAGCCAATTTTTAAAAACAACTTTGAATCTAAATAAGCCAACTGAGTGGACATTCTTAGGCAATCTGTTAAACATATCTAAAGAAATAACACTGAACCATTTCTTGGTCTTTGTCAACCTGACAGTAGGTTTTGCAATATGATGATTATTCCTAGTAAAATACTTGTGAAGTTGGGATTGAGAAGCATGACTATTTAAATTAATCTTAGCATGGACTAAACAGTCATAAATATATTGGTTAATTACAGTAAGAATATTAGCATTACGAAATAAAGATCGACAGTGAGTATTAAAGGATGAATTAGTAATAATTCGTAATGCTTTTTTCTGCAAAATTAGAACACTGTTAACATTAGCACCGTTACCTTACAAATGAATACCATAATGAAATAAACTATGAAAAAATGCATAATATGCCTGTTTCAAATAAATACTATATATAAGAACTTTTAATTTACACAAGAGATAAAGCACACGAGATAATATTTTACAGCTCATGCATTTTGTCAAGACTCTCCCCCACTCTTCCTACAAAGCTGCGCACGAGATCGGATAAGTCTACTTACGAATTATAGGGGAATGGGTTACTCTTTGCCTTGAACTCGGTAGACACACGCCCGACCTTCCCTTCTACTCATACCCCCTCAAAAGAAACATTGTTCCCTTACTGCACATCGCGAGTGTCTTGAGCTGTACACACGACGCAATGTGACCCGTCCAAGTAAGCTTTGAGTCTAATGTAATACCAAGAAGTTTAACTTCTGAAATCATTTCATCAAGGATATGATTTAATGAAAATAGTATTCGCTGAGTTTTAGTTCTAGTGAGGTTAAATCCGTTAGCTTCAAACCAACCAACAGCTTCACATAAATAGGAATTCATTAATAAAGACAGATGATGTATGTCATACACACTGTAGTAGACGAAAAGTGTCATCAGCAAAAAGGACTGTCAGAATTTATGTTAGAATATAGATCATTTATCATAATAAAGAACAGTAGACGACCCACAACAGATCATTGAGGACCTCCAATATTAACATTAACAGCATTAGAAAACTCCCCATTAATACATGTAATTTGAGTAAGTTAGCTTGAAGTAAGTTTCATGCCAGTTTACTACATTTCTTACGTACTTAAATGATAATTAATCGATATGGAATATAAAGGTTCATATACCTTTTCATCTTTCTATTTTTATTTATTTATTTTTTAGGTTTTACGTAACATTCGAACAAATACATCGTTTACATTTGTACGCCTTCAAACGCGTTAGCCGAGGATGGAAATATGGTCTGCGGAGTATTCTGACAGGTTTACAACTTGATGTGAACCAGTGGTGCATCACGAATCATTGTGATCATAAACATACTAAAATAAATCCGCACCTCATGCGAGAGAATCAGACATGTTTGTGTTATTATTTTACGACTCCAACAGTATTGTTATACTATCGAGATAAAACATTTGAGTTAGAGTACCACATTTCACATCGGATCGAAGTGCAACTTTCGAAGCCGAGAAAAACGTACCAGCAATCTTAGTAGTCTTAAATTTCAAATTTAAAATTCAATAGTTACTAAGGCTGTACTCTTGGCACAAATTTCTAGGTGGATTGTGATAGTAGTCTGTTGCTAAACACACTAAAGGAATCGTGAAATCAATTTTGTGAGATGAAAAGGAGATGACAATGACGAAGAAGACTATAGAAGAGAGGGGAAGAAATTTAAGAAGCGCAAGTAGGAGTGGAAAATTAACAAAGAAGAGAATAAAAGAAACGAGAGGGAGAAGGAAATGAATCGAAGAGGAAGAAGAGATATGACTGGAGGTTCAAGTAGCACAAGAGAGAGAGAGAGAGAGAGAGAGAGAGAGAGAGAGAGAGAGAGAGAGATATGAAGGATGAACAGTTAGGAGGGGGGAAAGAAAAATAGGAGAAAAAAAAGTTGGATGGGGAGTGAGAGCAGGAAAGATAGTAGAAAATTGAGAAACACGGGAGAACAAACAGAAGAGGAGGACAAACAGGTAAGGAGAGGAGGACAAACAGATAAGGAGAAGGAAAACCAAATGGTAAGGAGAGCCCCATAAGAAAGGAAATATACAGCATGATGAGGAGATACACAAGATGAAGAGGAGGAGAAACATACATTGAAGAAGAGGAGAAGAAACACACGATGAACAGAAAAATAAACACAAGCTGAAGAGGAGAAACACCATATGGCGAGGGGAAGAAACACTATATGAAGAGGAGGAAAATCAGTGTTGAAGAAGAGGAGAAACACCATATATTAAATAGGAGGAACACCGTATGAAGAGGAGAAACACCGTGCAAAGAGGAGGAAGAACACCATATGAAGAGGGGGAGGGAACAGTGATGAAGAGGAAGAACACCATATGAAGAGGAGGAAGAACACCATATGAAGATCAGGAGGAACACCATATGGAGAGGAGGAGGAACAACATATGATGAGGAGGAACACCATATGAACATGAGGAGGAACACAATATGAAGAGGAGGAGGAACAACATATGATGAGGAGGAGGAACACCATATGAAAAGGAGGAGGAAAACCATATGAAGATGAGGAGGAACACCATATGAAGATGAAGAGGAACACGATATGAAGAGGAGGAAGAACACCATATGAAGATGAGGAGGAACACGATATGAAGAGGAGGAGGAACACCATATGATGAGGAGGAGGAACACCATGTGAAGAGGAGGAGGAACACCATATGAAGAGGAGGAGGAATGCTATATGAAGAGGAGGAGGAATACCATATGAAGAGGAGGAGGAACACCATATGAAGAGGAGGAGAAACACCATATGAAGAGGAGGAGGAACACTATATGAAGAGGAGGAGGAAACAGTGATGAAGAGGAGAAGAAGCAGTGATGAAGAGGAGAAGAAGCAGTGATGAAGAGGAGAAGAAACAGTGATGAAGAGGAGAAGAAATAGTGATGAAGAGGAGAAGAAACAGTGATGAAGAGGTGAAGAAATAGTGATGAAGAGAAGAAACAGTGATGAAGAGGAGAAGAAACAGTGATGAAGAGGAGAAGAAATAGTGATGAAGAGGAGAATAAATAGTGATGAAGAGGAGAAGAAAGTGATGAAGAAGAGAAGAAACAGTGATCAAGAGGAGAAGAAACAGTGATCAAGAGGAGAAGAAATAGTGATGAAGAGGAGAAGAAACAGTGATGAAGAAGAGAAGAAACAGTGATGAAGAGGAGAAGAAACAGTGATGAAGAGGAGAAGAAACAGTGATGAAGAGGAGAAGAAACAGTGATGAAGAGGAGAAGAAACAGTGATGAAGAGGAGAAGAAACAGTGATGAAGGGGAAAAGAAATAGTGATGAAGAAAAAAGAAAGAAACATTGATGAAAATGAAGAGAAACATCATCAGGAGGAGAAGAAACACAAAATGACGAGAAGAAGCACCATTAAAACATCATACGAAAAGAAGGAGAAACATGAAGAGGAGAAACACAAGATGAAGATGAGAAACACAAGATGAGAGGAAGGAGAAGCACAAGATGAGGAAGAGAAGAAACATAAAATTAAGAGGAAGGAACACAAAACGAGGAAGGGGAGAAATATTAAACGAGTAAAAGGAGAAACAAGATAAGGAGAGGAGAAACTCAAACCAAGGAGAGGAGAATCATAAGGAAAGGAGAAAAACAAAATAAGAAGAGGAGACACAAGCTGAGGAGGAGAAACAGAAACTAAGAAGAGAAGAAACACAAGATGAGGAGGAGAAACACAGGATGAAGAGGAGAAACATAATATGAGGAGAAACTGATGAAAAATAAGAAAACACTGATGAAGAAAAAGAGAAACACAAGGTGAGGAGGAGGAGGAAAAACGCAGGCTAAAGATTAAGAAGAGAAACACAGGATGAAGATTAGGAGAAACACAGGATAAAATGAGGAGGAAAACAGAATGAAAGTGAGAGAAACACAGGATAAGGATGAGGAAGACAAACACAGGATGAGGATGAGATAAACAGAATGAGGATGAGGAGGAGAACACAGAATAAGGAGGAGGAGGAAGACGGGATGAGTAGGAGGAGGAGGAGGAGAAGGAACACAGGATGAGTGAGAAAACAGAAGAAGAGAAGGAAGGACTCAAGAAGAAACGTACACAGAGGAAAGAAGTATACATAGGAAGGAGTAGAGTAAAGATGGAGGACTACGAAAGGAGTAGAGCAAAAGAGGGGCTGAGACACAAAAGAGGGTGGAAAATAAAGGAAATACGAAAGCAAAGGAACGAAAGGAGAAAGTGATATGAAGTTATATAAAATGGGAGGTTTGGATGATTGGAGGAAATCATGCTGAGGAAAAGAGGAATAACCAGAGCTTAACTAAGACAAGTTGAAATAGACCAAGGCAAAACGACTAAACGAACTTTTGTGTTGCCCGCCGACGAAGAAGTTAGATACAGAGCCAGTATCGGACTCTGAACAAGTGAACATACCCGACGCGTCGCTAAGAGACGAGCGTTGCAGACAAATGAAACCCTGAGGGAAGTACGCGAGACTTGTTTAATCTGACTGGGCGATATGATTTATTTTTACATTCAGGTGGGAGTCGTGGGCAGACGCATCGCAGGTTTTCATTTGCCAATTCCATAGCCTGCTCTAATGCACGCTTCCCAGCATAGCACAATAATTACCATTCTTTGTTACTCCGAATGAATGTAAAAATGGTAGGGAAAAAATTGCGGAGTGAATATTATTCTGACAAATGTAGCTAACCGAATGATTTTCAACCTAGAGGTCCGAAATAAAGTCCCTTGGAATTAAAGCTGGCTGTTATGATAAACAGAAGTTTTAAGTCCAATTTTCTCGTACAGTTCTCATTACCGTCTGATGTGTTAATGAACATGATGATATGTAGGCCTACAGCGAAGTACCGATTATTCTTGTTTGGATTATCTGTTTCCAGATTTTGTGTGTGTTATTATTTAGGGTTTTCGTGCTCATATTTAGCATCTGCGAACCATTTTGCGAACATGGAACACACGAAATATATAAATAGCTTTTGATAAACGTAATTAACAGATCGTTGTTTTGAGAACAAAAACACACAATTGAAATTCATTCATAATGAAAAACATCTTCCCTTTTTTGGACAGTTATGAGCAGGCTTCGCACTTTTGTCACGCTGAATTTATCGAGAAATATTATGTTCTATAATATAATAACTATAATATATATATCTATAATATATATAATATAACTGTATAATATATATATATATATATATATATATATATATATATACATATATCTTTCAGTTGTATGAACACTAATAAGTAAAATAAGATTATTGAAGATGTTAGTCAGACATGTTTCGAAGATGCTTTTCCATCTTCAGTGACTAATTACAACGACTGCAAAACGAAAACAATTATAATTAATAACTTGTTTAGTTATATTTCAATGTTTAATTTTTATAATTAATAACTTGTTTAGTTATATTTCAATTTTTAATTTTTATAATTAATAACTTGTTTAGTTATATTTCAATTTTTTATTTTTGAAATATAACTAAACAAGTTATTAATTATAATTGTTTTCGTTTTGCAGTCGTTGTAATTAGTCACTGAAGATGGAGAAGCATCTACGAAACATGTCTGACTAATATCGTCAATAATCTTATTGTACTTATTAGTATTCATACAACTGTAACATATCACCTTTAATGTATTTTATCAAATCAATGAACACTGTATTATTGTTCTAACATGTGTGTTTTATCTTTAAACATATATATATATATATTATATAGAGTATTTACAGAACATATAGTAAACATGATACACATTAACTGTAAATACGCTATATATAATATATTCAATTAATTCATTTAACGAAATCAACTCCGTTACGGTGAACAAAAACATACATTCTGAGATTATGAATTTCATATCTTTTACTATAACTGTCAGTAATTTTTTTTAACTACAAAAATGTTCCTCCTACGTCACATAAATTTACAGGGACAAAATAATAACATAAATCAATATACAAATTATCAATATTTTTAAATTTTACACAATATATACAAATAATTCGTTTATCAAAACTTATCCCATTGCAGTGAACAAAAACATATTTGAGGTTATGAAATGCAAATCTTTTACGAACATCACATAAAATTTGTTTAAACTAAGAGAATGTTCTTTCTACGTTATATGAAGTTACGGGGGATATTTATAATACAGTATATCATCATTATTTAATGACCTCATGCGTACCTGCTTGCAAATTGACCTTGCTTACGTATCCACGTGACGTAATAGATGTAGCTATCAGAAGAAACTTCTCGATCCGCTCTGCGTTTGGGAACGAAAATGCGCTGCCTGGTAATTATTATTCACCGCCTTGAAAACGAAGCAAATATTAAGGATATTGCTGGGGACTTTAAAATATTTCTTTCTTTTTTATAGTCATTTATTTATTCATTTTTATTTTAATTTCGCTACCATATAATAGCCTATATACGTCACTAATAATTTATGACATTTAAAATTGTTTCCATCCATGTATTGTCAAATAAACTTTGATTTAACTTTACCATTTGAACAAGCCGTGACATTTAACTTCCTACACAGGAATATGTACTGAAGCTATATCAAAACCACGGTATAATTAATTTCATTTTAAATGTTTACTATCTGTGTGCCATGAGTATTTTTATAATTTGAGAGCTAAAAAGAAATTACCAATGTATTTTACAAGCTGAATCTTCAATTCTACTGCTATTAATTGCCTTGCATTTATTTAGTGTATATGCTGCAGAGCATGATTAATTAAATTTTCCCTCCGATCAAACAAGAATACGAAATTACTTCACTCTGAACTATCGTGAAACTAAATACTCACAGACCAAAATGGGTTTGGACTGAAATGTCACACTGTTTGTTCTAATGATGTGTAATCATAATTGCCTGCTATGAAATATGAAGCAATGAATAATATTGTCGGTATTTAGCATATACTGTAAGACTACTTAATTCTACAGAGCGAGTCAAACCAAAGAAACCGGCACTCTCACCATCTCTCGGCAGTAAAGTCTGGCAAGTCGATCGCCACTTCACGGTATTATCACAGTCTAGTACAGTGATGTCAAAGCAAGCGCATTTTTCTGACCTCGAAGTCGTGCCCTGGCATCAAGCGCTAGGTATGGAAGATGCAAGGATTATGTTATGTAGGCTATATAAATAAGGATCCTGTTGGATTAGGAAAACAGTGGTGTACAAATTTGAAATTTTATGTCGTTATTTTATATGGCTATTTGCTGTATAATGTTATCTATATTGTCTGTAAAACAAAGTACTGTAACTTTATTACAAAACAAGAATGTAACTTTATTGTTACGACAATAATAATCACTTTCTACAATTTAGTTTAAATGCTCTCGTCAACAATGGGATTTGCACTCCACACAGCAACACAATATTCGTTATTGCACTCCACAGACGACAATGACAATTTACTTGGATTATTGAGAACAACAATGAACCGTTAATCTTAACTAATGTTCACAAAGCACTATTTACAAATCAGAACTGCCAGTTCTCAGTTCACAGTTCGTTTGCCTTGGCTAGCTCTTCTAGCTCAGTCACTCAAGTTCACAGTATCTCGAACCCCAGACCTTCAGAGACAATCCGCTGAACTTCGAACTCAGGTCCCCCAACTGCGGTCCACTGCACTGAAACTCAGGACTTCCGGCTCCCACAGTTACGGACACAACTCACGTCGAACTCCGGTCTCGAAGCTGGCTTTACTGCTACACAAGAATGGCTGGCTTGCTGTCCAACGATTAGAACAACACTGCTCTAGCTCACTCGCGTGTCGTAATTTAAACCAAACCATAGCTACGAGAATGTTCGATGCTAGAGATTTCCAAAGATGTACAGAGATGGCACTCTCGAATTCTCTGGATTTCGCTCCTCTCTTCCGCGGTCGCTCTCTCTCCTCTCTACGCCACAGCACATGCCACAGGAAGCAGATGCGCGCGCAACTTGCCCGAACCACGGCCGACATTGTAATCCTTCTGCCGGTCGTGAGATCGTATCCCAGCTCTGTCACAGTACTAACATCAGTTTCTTAATATTGCAGTTAATAACATAATAAAGACTTAAGAAGGAATATTCATAAAAATTTCATAGTAGTAAAACTATACTGTATTAAGTGAATGAAACACATCATTCATAAAGAAAGTGATATCCCAAAGAAAGAGATTAAGTATGACATTTTAATTTGGAATTGATATTGATAGTATCTTTACCCATAGAAATTTAATCAATTAACTAATCAAAGCAATATTACAGTACAAAGCAAAGTTACCTAGGTATATGTTTCAACTGTAACTAATATTATATAACAAAACTCTTATCAAATTATACTTTTAAGGTGATGTTTTGCGCAACTTCCTATCATCAGAATATTAAATTATTTTCTCGAAATCTGCTGAGGCTATAGAATTGACGTTTTACAACACATGAGCACATATCTTTGTTTATGATGTAACAGTAGGTCCTTTGTTAATTCACTTTCTTACAAAAATTTTCCATGCGAATATTTTCAAAATTTTCAATACGTAACTTCAGTAATACATACTGTATTTACGAAAACATTGTCTCAGTACCTGTAAGACTACTAAATAAACATATCTGAAAATTTCATCTTTCTGTAAAAAGTTGAGAAAATACTGCTTTTGAATAAAAAGGAAACTCGTGAAAAATGAGCATTAAAATTGAAACTTAAATTCTTATAATGCACTTATATTTCTCAGGCAAATGTAAAAATTAACATGAATATAATTTAGTAAGTTCTCTTCCCTTTATCCATTATTAGTGCTGGCCATCCCTGTACATAGCTCGACCAAGCTGTATATACTACCCTTCTCGTCTGTATCTCTCCTTTCCGCTGTAAAGCGCTCAGGCTCTCCTGAGCTCTAAAGGGCGCGCTTGCCCATATGGGCATCGGTTGACATGACTGGTCTAGTATATAGTCACGTAGCTTGAGTTGATGAGAGTACTAGGAACAATAGACTGTGCAGGTACTATTTCACAATGTCTATAATGAGGCGATAGTAGCAATCCTAGTGGTTAGCAACTATCTATGGATGCGTATTTATTACGTATTGAGCTTCGTGACTGCATATACTAGACTGTATTATTGTCTACTATGGCAAGTGATCATTTACGTAACTAGTGTATAATTTATTCGTAATACAGGAAATTTAGAGAAAATTACCTGTATTTCAACGAAGTTGTTTAAAATGCCCTCCATTACATTCTTTACACATTTTGCAGCGGTGTATGAAGTTCTGGTATATTAAGTGCAAAGTCAATTTCAAAGGGGGAAATGGAAGGAGAAACATTTTTAAAAGGTACGCGAAACGTTCCTTGCAAAGGAGTGTGGAGCTGTGAAAAACTGAATATGTGAGCTCCAAGCCTGTTGGCCACTTGTCTCACTCCGAACTGGTACACTCGCTGAAGTTCATTCTCACTAATATTCTGTATTGCCTTATTATTTTTTTCATGAGAGCTTAAAGAGCATGCGAGTTGTTTTCTTACTCTTTTTTTTTTTTAAGGATATCCCATAGGTAAAAGTCATACCGTAAACAAATATGGGCCCAACTATTCTTCGTGCACTAACCATTCATCATACATACACTTCATGAGAATAATGTGAATTTTTAGTACCTTAGGGCCGTATTCATAGACATTCTTAGCGCGGGCTTCCGGTGGATGATCAGCGAACTAACGTTTTTCGTATTCATAAACCAGTGTTAGCGATATGATATGAATCCTGTACACGTAACCAGTCGATAGACGGGGCTAGTTTAGCACGCTCTTAGCGCGGACTAGCGAAATGTCTATGAATAGCACCCTTAGTGTCTAGTATTCTGCGTTCACATAGTCATTCAAGTGAACCCAAACTTTTTTGTTGATAAATATTAGGTGTCGAATGTTCTGCGTTCACATAGCCACTCACAAGTGAATCCAAACTTCGTTGTTGATAAACATTGGATCAATACCTCCGTCGTGAATTGATTCGAACATTGAACAGCAAAATCATTTTCGAGCTCCTGAATAAAATAGATTCAATTTTTCAACAAGGTGAAATTAGATTACTAATTGATTTGGTGAGTTGATCATAATTAACTACTAAGGTACCGGGTGGGTATTAAGGCCCAGCATGTTATAAGGCCCACTACCTAGTTTTGTCATTAGTTATACACTTTTGCAAAAAAGAAGAGCAGCTCTTAAGACCTAATTCTTCCTAGGAAGTGGGCCTTACAACATGCTGGGCCTTAATACCCACCGCTACCTTATATATACTTTAATTTTTGATACTTTATGGGAATGAAACTCACGAAATTTCAAACCTTTTACCATAGAACGTTGCGGTGTGTTAATTTATTGTGCTAGGCGATGGACATCTTTTCTGGGGCTGAACTCTATCCTCACGTAAATATTCTTAGTGTTTTTTTCTGCTATAGCACGCTTCGGACAAGGTTTCTTCTTAGCCCATAGCGAAAGAAACCTGTTTCTCGCCACTTATTAAATAACTGAAAATGCTGTTTCCATGGTTGTGTAACCTCTAGAAAACGGAGCCAAAATTTGCTCAAATAAAATTCACACAATTTCTTCAGGAGATATGTTTCAACGAGGAAAACACGTTATTGTACTGTGTAACTATGGTTCAAAATACATCTTTCTCAGTACAGTTCAGACAACTCGCTTACGGAGATGGACAATCTAAAGTGCCACCAGAAATATTGTGTCACCGATTACTGCAAACTTTAACGAGAAAAAGCCATGCGTTTTGTCCTGGGCCGGGCTTGAAAAATGCAACTTCTCGGGAATATCCAACGCACTGCCCGTCAAAACACGACCTCTTGACTCTGTAAAAATGCTGGTTAACTTAGAATTGACTCGATCTGCATGATCATGTAGCATTATGTAAAATATTTCACAATGCGTTGCTCGTATGGTTCAAGTATCGTTATTCGAGAATTGTCTCTGTCTAATAAACGACTAAAATATAAGGGTGCTATTCATAGACATTTCGCAGCACGCGCTACGAGCGTACTAAGCTAGCCCCGGCTATCCACTGGTTACTAGCACAGAATTCAAATCATATCTTATCGCTAACAGTGGTTTATGAATACGAAAAACGCTGATCATCTACCGGAAGCCCGCGCTAAAAATGTCTATGAATACGACCCTAATTGTCGGAATTCCCATTCATGCCGGTTTCCAGCGCTTCAAAACTGGAGCCTATCGGCCAAGGGAGCATATCTATAAGAGGTTATGCAACTTCAGATTATGTACAGTTGTCAACCCCACCACTGGACTTACCCTGCAAAATAGACTGTACACACAATACTCCTGGGAAGTACCATTAGAAAATGTAGGTCACAAGAAGGCAGAAATAGATCTATGGAAGAAGATGTGGTATTCTATTTTTATTTCTTTAATTTTGGGTGTAATTATTATTGCTAAATAATTTGCATATTAATATATTTTTATTCTTCTATTACATGTCATACGTATTTATACGTAGCCTATTTATATTTCTTACATGTAGGCCTACTTATATTAAGTTCAATAAAAGTATGAACGTAATGACAATACAGAATTCATATTTTGAAGAAATTTGTATATCGGAAATACGAATGATCCAAGAAAATTGGATTATTAAACTTTATTCTGTAAAACTAAGTTCTTCCTTTATAAATCAGCATGATCTACGCATATGTTTATATCAAATTTTATATCTTCCTTCTGTAAAACACCGGTATGATGTAGCATCTCTCTAATAACACTTCCACCACACAAAATTCTTTGCGTCAATGTCGCATTTATTTTCTTATTTTATGATTGTGTATTTTTTCTTTCACATACTCCCCCCCCCCAAGAAAAAAGAATCTCAGGAAGTTACATGAGTTGAAAGTGGATGCTAGGGTATAGTTCTCCTCTATCAATTCAATTACCAAAGAAAATAACTTTCACCACGCCATAAACAACGTTAGAAGGAATATCTTTGTATCCCATCAAGTGAATGATAGCATTTTAGTTACCAATAAATCCAGAAATGAGGTTCTCATTATTGTTTTTTCAGAGTTCTCGTGTATTAACAAATATCACTCTACCTGTAGAACAATTTCTGAAAATTTTGATATTTTTAGAGGTAGCTTTTCCGAAGAACATTGCACATTGCATTTCGGAATATATAATTCGGCACTTTCCCGGATGACACAATTTTTCAAATTTTGCATATCACAACACACTGTGCGTTCTTCAATGGAAATCAGGATGACAAATTCTTGTTAACACTGAAACTTTATATGAGACGTACTAGATAATCCATGGCTGTAAGTGTCTCCACGCTAGAACTATGAATACCTATAAAATTCTGCATTATGTTCTGAATATTCCACGTAACAATTATTCAACAGCGATAAAATAAATAAAATAATTCAAGAAAAAGTGGAAGTACGAAGTCTATAATGCCAACATTCAGATGGAATCGCTCATGGAATACGCTGAACTAATATGCATTCAAAGAACCTAACTACGGTACCGATTTAAAATATTTTTCTTTTGAACAAAATGGTTGAACGTCCACGTCTTTAAGATAAGTGTATTAGAATATATTTGATTGATATGGGAAACGGAATTACTGCGACAAAACCAAATACATCTTTGTTCATCACAAATTTTATTTTGCATCGTCAGGATTTTGACCATAGACTTCGGTGTGGTAAACTCACTGAAATGATCCACAAATATGGAGTTTAATTTTAAATAACTTTTATGTGATTACATGATTTCGGAGTACGGGTAGATCTTATTCCCATCAGTAATACTTTGACCTTCCTGGCGTCTGTCTTCAGCACCTAATTTCGAATCAGGAAATTATTCATCAACTTAAATAGCGTATCAGGGAAGAGGTTTGTAGGTGATTACATTATATACGCTTTCCAATCGGACGAGCACTTGGAAGCAATTGGAGGAAACACCACACCTATTTAAAGGCAATTCAAGAAGAGAGGAGATTTCAGAGGTACTTGGTATCGTGGTATTTCTTTAAGTCAGACTGTTTGAGTTTATAAGCAGGCGATAAATATAGAGTCTTAAAGAAATGGTGCACTTACTACCTCGAATCTCTAAACAATCACATAGTTGGTAATATCACCAATATAGACCAGATCCATTTTGCGAAGCTTCAAGTTGTCTGGCGTGAAGATGTGGCTGGATGTGATGCATGGATGCGCTTACATAAACTGTATTTAATTAACACGTAGTGAGATGATTGACAGAAACTCTAAAGCATGGGTGTCCAAACGCCTATAGAACCAGGAGATATTGCACGTCAAACATGCTCTGCTAAGGTCAATAACTTTCCATATAAAATAGGAAAAACGACATTAAAGAATATGCGCTGCGGGTTGCTTACGCCAGGGATTACCTCGTACGAGTTGCAATTGGACATCTATACTCTAAAGGTATTAATAAGAGAGTTTGAGCAATCAAAAATACATATTTAAGAAAGAGACTCTATGAACGAAACCCGAAGTATACGTTTTTAATAAATACAAAAGTTCGATTATATGAAAGTCAATCGTACAGAAGCGTCATGTTCTTCACCGTCATTTCGCAATTTGTGCGGCAGCAAACGAGCAAACATGATAGTTTTGATCATGTTTTAGGGGACTAAGTCTATTATGAAACAATATATATTTTCATCTTTGTGTTCTGAGTGTTTTATTTAATGCAAATGTCTTTAACCGAGTTATTACAACATTAATAATAATAATAATAATAATAATAATAATAATAATAATAATCATCATCATCATCTATGGCATTACAGCCCTTTAAGGTCCCAGACCGACCATACGACTACTGGCCTCATGCCCACATGCTGAAGCAGAGGTGGACGATCATCCAACGGGAATGGAAGTGTCGTGTGGTCAGCACGATGATCCTCCTAGCCGATATAGCTGATTTTCATAACCGGATTTCGCTACCTATCTTAGCTCTCCAAGTGCATCACTATGCTGGTTGAGCACTGGTCCCATACACTGGTCGAAATTTCATGGGAAAATTTCTTTCCCCATGAGGACTCGAACTAGAGCGCATTCCGTAAAGCGAGTTCAAGGCAGGATTCCTTAGAGTCCGTTCACACGGTACGAGAATTTCTTGAAACGGATATTTTATTCGAATCTATTTCTTGCCGACAGCAGTGTACACATGGTTCGAGTTTTTCCGGTACATAACTTAAATTTCATTATACACGGGAAAATAAAAATGATATGCGTAAATAATCACTTAGTGATTTAAGACGGCGCTCATTCCGTTGGATCCCGGCTAATTAGTCACTCGTAATCAGTAGCGGCCCGCGGTTACAAAAGTTGGCAGTTCTGCATGAAAAATAGTGTATTTAGCAAACGCATGCTGTTTATTGCATCGAAATCAGATAACGCAAGTAATTACAGCGCCTTCTCAAAGTTGACTCTGCACCCGAAATTGTACTCCAACCATCCGCGCGCCCTACCCACCCCTTGCGCTACACCTCTCCCACCCTGCACAACTGCACGTAGTGGAGATATGCTCTACATGTTGATACTGGAATGAACAACCATCAGGAATTTCCCATCGTTCGAACGCTTTTAAACTCCTACCGAATTTCTTTACGCCAACTTTTCTAGCCTACACCTGCACCGCACGACGGAATTACAAGACATTGAGCTGGGAGTTCTATGTGCAATTTCTCTTTTAATTTAGAAAAGGGTTGGTTGTTTAGGTTTTCATTTCATTCACTTTAAAATAAAATATTTCCTTAGGCACACAGACTAATCACATCACACCACCAACAGAACTTAACATACTGGAACTGTAATGATATACAGTAAATCCAGAAGCCTATGTTTTCTCCTAACGCAGGTCATAAAGAGATGAGGGTGTTGGCGGTTCTTTTGTATGTTCGGAGAGAGCTGCTTCGGTTGCAGCTCTAATGCAGTCTTATGAAACGGTGAAGGAAACAAGTTTTCTGCTACCGACTACCCTACGTTGAGCTCCAGGAACTGCCGATCACAGATCCGAAAAGTACACTACAGATAAAATTCTCTAGCAGTTCAACGCTCCTACAGACAGTAAAATCTCGAATCGAAGGAGAGTGAATTGGAAATATAAATGAAACAATGAACTAGATTACATAAAAGCACGTTTTACATTTTACAGGTCCATGTAAATGGAGGTTCTGCAGCTCTGCAGTTCTTATTGTACAGCCGCCACTGCTCGTAATGAGTGCACCTCTGCACATTAGTGTGTCGGACATTGTGCCACTAAAGGGAAAACTAAAAGGTGGAGCTTAAACTGATAGAATTCAATCCGGCATTGGAATTGGAATCCGGTGTGGCTTCGTGGATAGAGCTTCAGAGCTGAAAACCCGGGTTCGAATCCGGTACCGGTGAAAAATTTTCTCCGTTCCACCCATCCTTCATACTATGTATTCGACCATTGATTACGACATCGCACATTGGCACAACTGACGTGTTTAAATTTGCGTGTTTTTCTGAAAAACCATAGAAGACGGAAAAATGGTATTTGAATTTTCCGTTACTCTTTACTGAAGAAATCACTCACCAAAATTTATGACATGATTTACGGTTCGAGTTCATGGATGATTCCTACGCCCTCATTTGCAAATCTCACTTTTCAAACTGAGACATGCATCCTAAAAGCAGTAGGCCGCCACCGTTGAAAGGATGTGGGTGGACACTATCCCTTGTTCTTGCATCACCATCCAGCGATGACGTGGGAAGTGATACTGCTTTACAGAAGCTGTGATGGAACGTACTCATGGACGTTGTTTCCTGAAGCCTCGAAACGAGTAGGCTACAAAGCGACATGCCTGTAAACTGTAGTACATGGTATTGGAGTAATGAGTTGTCAACCCACAGCACATCTATTTGTTGTTCGTGTTACACAAGGACTAATGAAAGAGATGTAAATATGCTTGTTTTTTAAAATATGTTTCCAGAAGGCATATCGAAGGCATAAAATTAATTAGAAAAATACGCATTGCTTTTAGACAGGATTGGAAGTAAAGGAAGAGGAAAAGCTTAAAATTTGAATTACTGATGCCTAACACTGAACTACTGCATTCCCCATTTAATCAAGGAGAAAAATGTCGGAAAAGACTAGTATGATTACTTTTACACGCACTTATCACAAAAATGGTTACAAATCATACGACTTTAGGAACTTGATTCTTTACAGTTTAATTATGCATCCTAATGTACAGTCTTAAAGAATTTTTAAGAGTGGCATGATTTGTAACAATTGTTGTTGCCTATATCTTGTCTCTTGAATGTATATTATACTTTTATCCATTCTCATTTAATGTATATGTCATTTATTTGGGGACATAATAAGAAAACTGCTTTGAGACCTTTACAAATTATTCAAACTATAGCTTTAAGAAATTTATTGGGTTTTCATTATTTGACTCCAGTTGAATATCTATATCAATTTTCTTTCGTTCTACCAGTTGAATCAATTATCAAATTAGGTGCTGCTATTTTCGTGTACAAAGTTATTAATAATTTAATACATAGTAATATTACATTTCAGTTTAATAAAGATATACATACTTATTCAACAAGACAAAAAGACAATATATATTTTTCTCAGCATAGCTCCGTAACTTATGGAACGAAAGGAGTTAACCATTTTTAACAACAACTTTTAACCAACTTCCTTTAGAACATAGACTTTTACTAAATTACCGGTGTTTTAAAAATTATTTAAAAATACGTTTTTGGGAAGATTATTTATTTTAATTCTCAGTTGATTTATTTATTTCATGGTTTCAAACTTTTTCTTCTTTCTGCCCAAAACTTTATGTTATCTTACTATTTGTTCTTATTTTGCTTTCATTCTTTCATAAATTCTTGTGTTATTGTTTGTTTTTCACAGACTGTAGTTTCATGACTTTTCAATTATATTGTATAACATACGTATGTGTTCTTGTATAGCCCCTACATATGAGTTATACTCGTTGGGGCATACTCAATAAATTAAAAAAAAATAAAAAATACGTAAGAAAATGTAATTCTGTAGTTAAAAATCGAAAAAGAATTCTAAGAAACAATTGTGAAATTCACAACATATTTTTAGCTTCAGAATACTAGTTAATTAAAGAAATGATACTCCTGAATAGTTCATTCTTTATCTGTAATATTCTTTTACCCTTAAAACTCAAGAATAAAAGTATTATAAAAATAACTTCAAATTAGTGTAACTCTGAAAATATTGAGATTAGGACACATATTTATATGACATTTTTTGCTCAGAATGTCTTCGGAAATAAACTCCATAAGGGACGTAAATTCTCGTGAAACCTGTATATGGTTCCAATCTCCACTCAAACGCACTGAACTTTCAACAAGCTCCAGTAATTGCTTACCCTTTTCCTCTGTCATACGTAATCAAAGGATCTGTTTACATTTTCCTCTTAAATAATTCAGAACAGCTAACATCATTCCCAGACTACCTGAATAGCAGAATAACAGTGGGAATTTTTGAATGGAGAGGTTAGTAATCGCGTTGGGAGTTGAGGTCAAACTCATTCCAACAACATCTAGACGTGTTCAGTGACCGAACAGGAAGAGTATAAGTGTGCATCTTGCTGCAGAAGATCCCTGAGACGTGACTGACTCGAACAACGTGCCAGTTTACCAAGTTTCCCATCGCATCAGCAGAAAACAGACAAGTTGACAACGTTGAGAATGTTTAATTTCTGACTTTAAAGGAGAGGGAGTATTCTCACGTCATGAGGTCTTTCTTCAGATGAAAACAAAACAACAAAGAAACGGGCTTTCTTCGGAATAAAAGACGAAAGCAACTGAGAAACAGCTTTCCTCTGAATAAAATGCAGCAACAGAGAAAAGTCCGGCCTCAGACTAAAAGAGAGAGCCCTGAAGAATGAGCATTCCTCAGACTAAGATAACGTAGAAACAAAAATCCTGAGAATAAAAGATGAAGCATCATAGTATCATTTTTCTTCAGTATCGTAAGAAAACAACAAATAAAAGCTTTTCTTTAGCACAGAAGAATATCATGAAGAAACATTTTTCAGACTAAAGTTAGCACAGATTGTTTATACCTAATGGAATTCTGAATTGCTCTTTATTTCGTCGTCCTTGGCAACCGGAACAACGACTTCATGAGTCTTAATTCTTAGCAGTGAATTAAAACAAAATTTTATGTATCTCTGTACTTGACAAACAACACATTACCAAAAATACTTGTTGAATTCAAAACATTCATTCAATTATCACTTCTTTCATATATATAACAGATAGCTCATCTCTATGCTAAAATCGGTAGCACTTTGAAGAGGAGAACCACCAGGATCGCCACCCGTCCTCCGTAAACGAACATGATATGACAGTACAGTCGGTAATGCAATTCAAACGGGAGTTATGACGTGCCTCCCTATGTAACAACTAGATGGCAATATAGTAAGCCTGACAAAAGTTGTTACCGTCAAAGCCTATAAGACCGAGCAATCTGGGTATATATGATCTAGGCTACAACTTAAATTTCTCTTATACAGGGTAGAAGTGAAATGATCCTGAGATTGAAAGGGACGATAGGGTACACTTAAATGAATAGAAAACCTATAAGTATTACGTTTTGTGATTAAATGCACGGTTAAATACAAACTTAAGTTGGAAGTTTCAGCAGTTTGGCAACATTGTTGCTAACACACTGCTCTTTCTTCTCGTAATACAGATGCAAGAGGTCAGCAAACTCAGGTCTGTCTAGCCTAGGTGAACCTCTCCCTCTCTTACTACAATCTGTTCGCACAATTCAGTTGCTTGAAATTAGTGGTTTTTAAGTTACGAAAACCGTCCACGCTATTGGAATACGGCAGAGATGATTCATTATTAGATTTGCTATCGATATGGACAAAAATTACGATCCTACTGGCAATAATCACTTAATCACCGAATAAGAGGGTGTTAAACATTTGGGAAAAATATTTTTTTCTTAGAAAAGTATGAAGTTTCCGCCAATATTGTATTACAATTGAAGGGTTCAGAGCCATAGCGGGCCAAACGCCATTTATTAAAAACGGAGAAAGCAAGGGTTAAAGTTAAGTAAATACCATAATTTAATGAAGATTGACGTATCATTTAATTTTAATGTGCATATTTAATCTCACTTGCTATATGTTTCGTTAAATTATGATAATCACTTCATTTTAACTCTTGTTTTCTCAGTTTTCAATAAATGGCGCTTGGCCCACTATGACTCTGAACCCTTCAGTTTCTTGTTACATACAACATGGGCTATTCGCTCTGAAAATCTGCCGGGTTATTTCACTTCCACTCTGTATACTCTGGTTTAGATTCCAGTAATGAATAAAATATTTGGTGTAACGAGAGAACAAATCGATTTTATTTTCTTCTGAAAATTATTGTCCTCGGCTACGTCTCGGACGCTAAACTTCCACTTGTAAGTAAAATCCTACTTTACTCTCTGGTACCATAAATTATTATTCTTCAGAATAAAATTAAGAAGCAGCGAAGAATCAGTATTCACCATAATACGTGAAATCACTGAAAAACTAACTTTTAAACAATAAAATAAACAATACCATACATAAATTTACTGTTGAACAATAGCTGCCCCCCGAATTTATGGACTGCATAGCAAACATTGATTGTTTTAACTATTAACAATACAATTTCACAAACAAATATTAATATGAAACATTTACAAGAAATAGGCTGCTACTACAGAAAGAACATAGCTAACAGATTTCCTCAGACTAAAAATGATAAAAGGAGGGTTTTCGTCAGATTAAGAGAAGAAAACGACGAAATAAAAATAATTTCCTCACAATTACCAAAAAATGGAGAAATAGTTTTCTTCAGAATAAAAGCAAAAAATCTATCGTATCTCAGACGGTAGGCGCGTTTTCCCACTGATCCGGATCTGCTCTCGACGTTATTTCGATTGGCCGTTTGCCTGGTTGAAATTGTCTTAGGTTTTCCTCTATCGTAACAAGAATTCCAGATAATGATAGAGTGAACCCTAGGATCTCATTTCACACCCTCATACCATCGACGCTAAATAACCTCTATTCCGTTTCTGGAATCTGTACAGTATAGGAGATGAAACAAGTCCTCTGCGTAAGTAGTGGGTGGAGGGGGGGCAGTCCAATGACCGCTCTGGAGGGAAGGCATTGCTTGAAGGGAGCGAACGACTGCAGAGAGGGGATCATTTCTATCTTAACTTAACTGCAGTTAAGATGGCACACTACCTGTCACTTTTTGCCACGCGCATCTTACTCCTTAGCAGCCACGAGCCGATGCTGCCCGCGACACATTCCTGGACTGTTAGGCTCCGCCTATTCGCTTCTCTCCGTCTCCACCCAAATGCAATTACTAACTCTACACATTTCAGACACGGAGTATAGTAGTTGATACAACGCCGTTAAATAACAACCTAAAATTTGTAACGGAAGAATTCCTTCCTTGAGGCTAAATAGACAAGTCTTCCTTAAAATGAAACAAAAAAAAAAAAAAAAAAAACAAATGAAAAATGAGCTTTCCATACTAAGAAAGGGAAAAAGTTGGGCACGTTATTAGAAATACATAAGCGACGAATAGATATTTCTGCTGTAGGCAGCTAGCTTAATCCTTCTGTTAATGATTATTTTGTTTCGCTACCACACAGAAAGACAGGTTTCACAATCACTCTGAAAATTATTATCCAAGTTTTGTTTCCATTACTGTCTTCAAATAATTTTACTATTATGACTAGTGTCCTGTGCTTGGCTGCCTAGAGGCTTCAAGCAATCCACAACAATGTAGGTAAGTATGGGGTATAGCGCGGCGACATCCATTTACACACTTCAGATCTGCTCTTCAGCGAACATGCCAAAACAAAACAAAGCTAGACGCTCAGTGCTCTAATATAACATGTGGCAACGAGGACTTTATTAGAAAAGAAAGGAGAAAATTTTCATTTGAAACACTTAAAATGTTTACATTCATTCATTGTAATGTGTAGCGACTCGTAAAGCGAGTAATCAGTGTAAATAATTTTGTTTGGCAGTGATTTATTGTATTATTTTAATTTTAACCATATACTTATGTATTTATTTATAGATATGTACGTTCATAGGCTGTGTCCAGTTACAACATTCACGTGTTAAACAATTATTCATAATTAATTTATATATTGAAGACGGTAAAACATCCAGAAGAAAAAATGTAAACATTTCTAATTGAACAAAAGTTGAAACATTAGGGCCGAAATGTATTTTATATACTTCAATACAAATTAATTTTCAATTGTGAACATTCAAATTTCAGTTATTTCAATAACTTGTCATGTTTTTTTACTTCTAAACTCATTTTCACCTCGAAAAAAAGTTAATTTCTTTAAAAAGTGGAATTTAAATTTTAAAAATTCTGTAAATAGAAAAATAATGAGCATTGGTTTTTATATTTTGGATGAAAAATAGATTACTAAACAGAAAATATCTAGAACCTAGATGCATTTTTCTTATTGTGAGAATCTTCTGTTGCCTATAAGGTAGCTTTAAATAAATATCTATCTTATTAAATACAGGTAACTGTATATTTTGTACATGAGTACTATCCTCATAGACAGAGCGGCGAAGCTAGTACGATCCATGTACACCTAACCTGTACTCAAAGTAACCGAACGCAAGACTCTAATTATGACATTTGATTGCGCTATAAATTCTATTCTTGTTGAAATATATTTTTTGTGATGGTATTGTGAGTTGTCGATGTTGAGGTTTTACGTTATTGAGGGATCATTATGACCCATTACTGCTGGTCTATTATGCTAGGCGTATTCCCAACCCACATCAGCTGACCAATGAAGATTCGCTTAGCATCCAGGTTCCTAGCAAGTAAGCCCAAGGTTCGTCCCTAGTACAGTCCATCCCCACGTCGCTAGCCGGCGATTGGGGAATTATAATGGATTGAGATCGGACGGAATATGGCTATTTGGGGAAAATGTAAATTTGGGCTAATTGTAAACGTGCTCGGTATTTGATTCAATAATTGACTGTGTGGAAGCATTGTATACCCATGATGGCTTGCGTTTCCTGCCTCAGCTGTATAAAAATCAGACATTTTTGTACATTTGAATTACAGAGAAGAAGAAAGCAGATGAAAATGCTTTCATCATAAATCATCAATAAGACACAAACCACATGACTTCAAGAATTATTATTGTTTTGCAACAACAAGATTAGAGTTGTTCGTGTATTGAGCGCTCAGTTTGAAAACTTCATGTGCTAACCTCTTCGTGGTTATTCATTTACATTCATCACAATGAAATTAACAAACGGGATAATTGTGAATAACGAAATAGGGGGTAATTGTAAATGAAAATAATAATGATTTTGCTGTTAATCACGCCAATATTACAACATAACTCTAATAAGAATATTAATAGACTACGAACATTACAAGTTTGCCTGTTGTGCAAAGAGAATTGATGAGATTATAAAATTTATTTGAAGTTTTTCAATCATATGATTTATCATTTTTATTGCAAATTAATATTTGCTAATACACTTTACTAAAAGAAAATGTATGAACGTTTTCGCCTGTGCGGCATCATCAGATACTTAGCCTAATTATTGTTTTAACGATATCTAAAAGTAAGTCCAATGCAGAATGTATTCACTGTGATGAATTTGTGTATGATATAACAATGAAATTAAAATCATGAGTCATATGTAGTAAATATCTTAATGCAGTTGTAGAGATATGTCAATTTTAATTGATTTGCATATGGATTTACTAACTTGCCGAAAATGTGAGTAATATAATATATAAATACATAGAACTCATGTTACAATGTTGTATGTTTGTTAAATAACACCGTTAATATATAAAAATTGATAAAATATACTGTATATAAAAATATTGTTATAGGCCCTACATGTATATGTGGTACAATTAACGTGAATTTGAATTTTATGGAAAAACATTACTGACGTTATGATTGTTCGCGTATTATTATTTATGATATTATGACAATGTATATTTGTTTTTTGCATGTAATACTTATTGTGTTTTATGTTGGAAGTTAAAATTGTCATCTGTTTACAATTGTTTCGTATTCATCAGGTGATTCTTGATTCTATAAATTATACACATGTTTGATTGGAATATAATTTGAAATAATAAATATTAATTAAAAATTCAAGGCCTAATATAGACCTGTTTTATAAATTCTTTCAGCTTTTTTAAAAGCAGACTGGACGACAAAACCTTCTCAACCGAAAAATAACAGGCATGTCCCATACTTATTCTGTGTTTAATTTCCTCGCGAGTGTCATATTTTATATTTGTTACTGTTGCTACAAGATATTTGAATTTGTTCACCTCTCCATAGGATAAATTTCCAATTTTATATTTGCATTTCATATTATGTTATGGTCAAGACATAATCATATACTTTGTCTTTTCGGGATTCACTTCCAAATTTATTTTTTTAGTTGCTTCAAGTAAAATTCCCGTGTTTGTCCTAATAATTTGTGCATTTTCTCCTAACATATTCACGTCATCCGCAAAGACAAGCAGCTGATGTAATCCGTTCAATTCCAAACTTTCCCTGTTATCCTGGACTTTCCTAATGGCATATTCTAGAGCAGTGATGTCAACTGATGCCCATAGGAGCAAGCGCGTGCTTTAGAGCCCAGGAGAGCCTGGGCGCTTTACAGCGGAAAGAAAAGAGACAAACGAAAGAGGTAGTATATGCCGCTTGGTCGAATTATATACAGGGATGGCCAGCACTGATTCAATGGATAATGGGAAGAGAGCTTATTAAAACTGTATCCATGTTAATTTTTAGATGTGTCTGAGAAGTATAAGTGCATTATAAGGATGTAAGTTTTAATTTTAATGTTCATTTGTCACAAGTTTGCTTTTTTATTCAAAAGGAATATTTTCTCAACTATTTTACAGAAAAGTGAAATTTTCAGATAAGTTTGTTTAGTAGCCTTACAGGCACTAAACCAATATTATCGTAAATCGAATATATCGTAAATACGTATTACTGAAGATAGTGTATTAAAATGTTTGAAAATATTTGCATTGAAAATGTCTGTAAGGAAATGAATTAACAAAGCAAATACTGTTACATCACAAACAAAAGATATGTGCCTATGTGTTGGTAAAACGTCAGCCCTATAAATTCAGCAGATTTAGAGATAATTTAATATTCTGATAACAGAAAGTTGCGCACCAATACCACCTAAAAGCATAATGCGATAAGAGTTTTATTATGTAATATTAGTTACAATTAAAACATATACCTAGACAACTTTGTTTTGTACTATAATATTGTTTTGATTACTTTTATAAGGCTAAAGATACCATCAATATCAATTTCAACTTATCAAGTCATATTCAGTGTATTTCTTTGGGATAACACTTTCTTTATCAATGATGTGTTTAATTCACTTAGTACAGTATAGTTGTAGTTATTATGGAATTTGTGTGAATATTCCTTTTTTACTCTTTATTATGTTATTAACGTTTAAAACACAACTGCAACCTTAGGCTAAGAAATAGGTGTTAGTACTTTTGTTTTACAGACAATATAGAAAATAACAAACAGAAAGAAGCCATATAAAAATAACGACATAAAATTTCTCGTTCCGTTTGAATTTTGTGCACCAATGTTTTCTTAATCCAACAGGCTGCTTATTCCTCCTAGCATACCTAGCGCTTGATGCCCGCGCACGATGCCAAGGTCAGAAAAATGCGCTTGATTTGACATCACTGTTCTAGAGTACAGTTAAAAAGTAAAGGTGATAGTGCATCTCCTTGCTTTAGCCCACAATGAATTGGAAAAGCATCCGATAGAATCTGGACTATACGGACTCACAGCAACAAGTTCACATTTTAAAATTGCAGCCTTTCGTCATACGAAGATAAGTTTGGAACTGTACAACTCTGAGTTGTACAGCACGATCTGGAAGCTTAAGCAGTCTTTAGTCCATATTATGCAAACCATTTTACATTACCGAAGCATTTAAAACTACAAGTGTTAAATATTTAGAAACAGGCCGCATCCTTCAGGATCTTGACAAAAATTGTGCGGTTTTAGATAAAAAGCCTATTTTTCCAAATTGAACGTAAGAACTTCGCATTACCATAGCCTAGATATTTTGTCTTGCCTTAATGTTACGGAACACTGAAGCTGATTACAGACTGAGCGCTTGCTTGCCTCAATCCAATTACTCCCGAGATGCAATGCACGCTAATTATTTTGAACGCGATTGCTGTGCCGGTGAAGCACGATAAATGCTGTTGCACTCAGCTTCTGCAAGGTAGGCAACACTGCTTGCACTAAACCTGTTAACAGTAACTGCTTCACAGTTGTCAACTCATTTACGATGCAAGGAATGCAAATCTCCTTCATATTCAAAGTTAGTTTTGGGTAAGTTACTACGTACACTGCTTGCAATACATATACGTATACTGATGAATACCACCACCACCACCACCACCACCACCACCACCACCACCACCACCACCACAACCACCTTTTTAAAAAACACTAGCATTGAAATATGCATTCCATTAAGTACAAACATTTACCGAATCGACTATCTAAGCATGTTATCCTGATTAATATCTTTATATTTATAATATGTTGTATGGGGCGGAAATTTGGGGTTGGGAAAATGCGGGAAAATTAGATAAGGTACAAACGGACTTCCTGAGACGAATACTTGGAATTGGTAAAATCACAGCTAATTGCGGGGTGCTAAAGGAGTTTGGGCTTCAAAACGAAGTAATTCATATGAAAGTTAAGGTGATAAAATACTGGTTAAAAATTAAATTTGGGGATCAGTCGCTTTTACAGTCGATTTGCTACAAAGTTAAACAAAAAGAGGATTGGGAAAAAGGGTGGGTTTATAAACTGCAGAGAGGGCTGCATCACATAGCAATGGAATGAGTGTGGGATAAAGGAGATAATAATAGAAAGAATGTATGGCGTAATGTGAAGATGCGATTAACTGATATCGAGAGCCAAGAGATTGAGCTCCAATGTTCGGAAAAGTCCTCACTACATTTACAATCAGATCTCATGCTTAACTGGGGGAGGTGTGACTACATAAATTCTTGTAATAAAGACAGTAGAGCAGGTTTAGCGTGGCTAAGATTAGGGGCATGGAAGGGTAATAAAATTGTCAACGAAGAAGGAGAGCGCCTTTGTCCACTGTGCGGAGAAAAGGATTCCTATATAAATATTTTATTGCAGTGTATCGAATTGGAACATATCCGAAGAAAATATCTACCACCCTCCATCCTAAGTCAGAATAGGAGTTCGCTTGCATGTCTTAACCTCATGGGGAATAGAGAATGGAAACAAAAGACTGGATTGTTCTTCTTGAAGGCGAGACAGATTAGAACTTCAGCTGTAGAAGTTTGTGATGCGAACTGACGAAGGGATAATGCATCTACTCAATTATACACTTTTATGTCTGTTTTAGATTAGGATATATTATATAATATGTTTTGTTTGTGTCATTTTCATTTTAATCTGTGTTCTTTTAGAGAGTGGTTGGAGGTGAAACCGACAAAGTAGGACTTGTTTTAGGTACAAAACACGTACGGTCAGAAGACCAGTGCAGTGGATTTAAGAGAAAATTATGATAATATAGTATATATGTATGTATAATATAACTCAATAAATTATCTATCTATCTATCTATCTGTCTGTCTGTCTGTCTGTCTGTCTATCTATAATAGGATGTGCTTCTCTACATTTCGAATGTCAGAATTTATAGCTAGAAATTTACGAGGCCAAAGTTCGAGTTCCGATGGCAAGTTGTTGTTACTTTATTTTCCTCCCAAAACGGAGTTCAAGTTCCTATCAGTTTATTTGCCTATTATTTGATTTGAAGTAATAGAAGTGTAAATTTTAAACTAAAAATGCAGTGGAATCGACTCAGATTCTCAGCAGAGATCAGAAAATTTGTCTCCCTTACATAAGGATTTTTTGTTTATCCTTTGTCTTGTGTTTTTTTATTCCTAAGCTGTATTCTTGTGAATGTTTAGTTTTTTATAATCTTTACAAACGTAATCTCAATAACAAGTTCTGTACAGTTTGATAATAAGGTAGGTATTACGCAGATGAATTTATCTTAAATATTTTATTCATTTAAGTTAACCGCAACTTTTAGCTAAATGTTAGCGCGCTGGTCTTATATCAAGAGATCAGCGTTCAAATCCCTGTAAATAAACCCTGACTTTATATCTCGTGTCTATGTAACACAGGGAGTTTCGCCTGGCATTCCAGTACCCCTGTAAAATTCCAACTATTCTCCATCATCATTCATTACGAGTATAATTTAGACCCACCGCCTATGGTGCACTCTGGATAGTCTCTGACGAACTAAGTGGTCTACGTTTCTCGTCACTAGCGACATCTATGAGCAATAGTGGTAGAGTCGGGGTGAAAAAAGGCATGTTAAGGGCACTGTCATTGCACAATATACAATATTTATTTATTTATTTATTATTTTGCTAATAATTGTAACATAAAATATAATATATACAGAAAAACTTTATATATATTAGACTATATTCGTTTAAGTAAGGCAGACAAAATCAACTTATCTATATTTATTTCTATTTCGCTATATTGATCGGCTCTTTATGTCTATATGCAGGACTTGAAAATATATAGTCCTACATACTTTAGAGACTAATGCCTGATTGAAGTTAAAATTTTAATATGTGCCATAGTCATCTATATATATATATATATATATATATATATATATATATATATATATATATATATATACAGAAAAGCAATGCCATCAAGTTCAATATAAATTCCCAAAGTTTATGTTCTGAAGGGTTATAGACAATAGAGAGACAGTCTTATATTTACATAAGTCGGCCTGGTTGGCGCAGTTGGTATAGCGCTAGCCTTCTAAGCCCGAGGTTGCGGGTTCGATCCCGGGGCAGGTCGATGGCATTTAAGTGTGCTTAATTGCGATAGACTCATGTCAGTAGATATACTGGCACGTGAAAGAACTCCTGCGGGACAAAATTCCGGCACAACAGCGACATTGATATAACCTCGGCAGTTGCGAGCGTCGTTCAATAAAAAAAAAAAACATAACTTATTTCTGAAGCTGCAGAAGTGTTTGGCAAATAGTTAACGTATTTTTAGTGATGATGTAAAGTCATATAACAGATTTCCATTCGCAGTCCAATCCATTTCTGGTTAGAGTTACTGTATATACTCTAAAAAGGGATATTTTATAACTATGCAAAGAACGAGTTCGTTCTTCGAGTTTTTTTTTTTTAATTTTTCAACTCAAATAATAATTTTGGCTATCTACCTTGCAAAAAGAAAAATAACTGTTTGCAGTTGCTCGCAAATCATTTGACATGAGGTTTCGTAAATAAGCATTTTTGTTAGTGAATGCATAATATGTGTATGTATAACGACAAATTATATGGAATTTACACGACACATATTTTAATAGTGAAAATATTTGTATATAACAGAATGTTATCTGTACTCACATATTACTAAAGGAAAAAAACAGTGTGGTTACCATTTTATTTAATCATTTGGTTCGGGTGTTAAAATTATTATTATTTGAAAAAACTTTTTGCAGTATCACTGAATAATAGCGTCTGAACTGATGTGTATAAAGTACATATCTTTCCATTATTAAAGATTCTTCTTGACTGTTGAATGAATGATTGCCAGCGTTCCATGCTCAGCTTCATAAATCTCACCCGAACTTTTTGCATTTTGTCTACTATTTAAAACAGTTTCTCACTCAAAAATACATAAACATGTTAAACATTCACGAGGTGAAAAAATTCGTACCGCATTGCGTAAATGTCAGCAAACAGTGGTACTAAGAGTAGGACAATATAGCCGTGGAATATTACACAGAATTGAGCTGGTCAAATACGCCAATAATATGACTAGGGAAGCGAGCCAATTTTAATTCAGTATTTAAAAGAAATAAAGTTAAAGATAAAGTTAAAAAGTTCATAATTGTACTTCAGAAACAGGAAACAAAACAAAAATAATAATAATAATAACCACACCACTATGTCACTTGTAAATCTGAGAAAAGTGGGGGAAAAAACTTGTTGTTTCGTGTAAAATGTTGCAAAATATGTCTTGAAATACTATGTGCCTATTCCTCAAATTACAAGGGACCTTTGAAGGATTTTTCCTCAAATTATATATAGGATTAATGGATCCTATTATTATATAATAGATCAACCGACAATTAAAAAAAATGAGATATTTGCACAAATCTGTTGATGGCAGGCTAATTTAACTCGTAAAAAATGAAGAATGCGATATCTGAATTTTGCTGATATATATTTATAAGCAAAAACTCGTTTATTGCATAAAATTAATTTATTTCTTTTGCTTTGAAATATTAATTCAACTGCTGATCTCTTACCAAAACTCGGTTAGACTTTTTTGGTGTTATTTGTGCTATTTTTTGTAATAATATGAATGTTATAATACTTCTTGCATAAAATGTTTTATAAAAAGAAAACAGATTTATTTCAATGGCCTATATCTCGAAATAGGTTTTTGGCGCTTGGTCTCTTATTACGTAACTCCGTCCAAATATTCCTCAAATTACGTCCACCGCTCCGGACAAGCAGTCAAACGCGCTACCAACTGAACTACGCAAGTGGCTAATGATCTTCTTAAGGTGACTTCTTTCACATCAAGGTGGCTTACATCAGGTCACATCTTTTTAAGTTCTTAGTTGCTGCGATTGCTTTTCTGTAAACTGCCGGGAATTAAATTTATGAACAACTTCAACTTCTAGGTCTTGGCAGAGAGAAACTAAGCTCAGTACCCAAACCAGTTGGGGAAAAAAGTACGCTAAAACTAGAAAAATGTTCTCCAGAAGTTTCCTGGGCTTACGATCTCAATGCAGCAGCGAATGTTTTGTCGAGGACGTCTGAAAAAAAAAATGCGACTTTGCAGTACAAAGAATTCCAAAATTGTAGTAGGCTATGTCTTCGCGATATCAGTAGACGTTAAGCATTCATTTTCTGCCTACAAGCTTGTGATAACAGAAAAAAAAGTGTAGAAGGTTTCTCTAAGATTTGAGAAAGTTACTGGTTGTGTATTGTGGACACAATTATTATGAAAGTACATGTAGTTAAAGTGAATGAATCTTGATGTACACTTAGGAAATAAAATAATGCTTCAGTTTTTCATCATCATTGCATAGTTCCATTCCATTTAAACATACCTCTATATAACTCTAACCGAGGTTTTGGTTGATATGTCCATCTGTTATCAGACAGTACAACTCATCGATGTGTCAGAGGAAGAACAAATGTTTGTATACCTCTGATATCTCATTAGTATAATATTGTGTTACTAGTCAGCGATGGAGTAATGGTTAGCACGTCTATGAAACGAGCGGGCCCGGGTTCAAATCCTGGTTGAAACAAATTACCTACTTGGGGTTTTTTTTCTGGGGTTTTCTCTCAACCAATTGAAGCAGAATTGCTGGGTAGCTTACGGCGTTGGACCTCGGACTCATTTCGCCATCATTAATTTAACATATCATCATCCACACAATAGCCCGGGTTAAGTTCATGGTGCGGCGTGCTGTACTCGTACAAGAGCGCGGTTGTTAGGCTATCCAATCATTCATACAATAGGAGTAGTAAGCACAATAAGCCTCAGGCTGCTGTGCAAGCCATCGAGTCCCTCCTCCGTACAAGAGAAAAAAGAATCAGCGATGTATGCAATGGAGGGGAAAAGGAACTGGCCACCATATACCAGTATCTTTTTTTAGTAGGTTATTTTACGACGCTTTATCAACAGCTCAGGTTATTTAGCGTCTGAATGAGATGAAGGTGATAATGCCGGTGAAATGAGTCCGGGGTCCAACACCGAAAGTTACCCAGCATTTGCTCATATTGGGTTGAGGGAAAACCCCGGAAAAAACCTCAACCAGGTAACTTTGCCCCGACCGGGAATCGAACCCGGGCCACCTGGTTTCGCGGCTAGGCATGCTAACCGTTACTCCACAGGTGTGGACTATACCAGTATCTCCTGGCCTTCTGCCTCATGAGTGATGTCTAACTGATGTCACTTATGAGGTTCAAATCGGTATTTGGACAGCTGACTAAACAATATACCTCTAAAATATACAGCTAGGGAAATAGATTATTTTTATGGAAATTTGCGAACGAAGATTTTATAGAACATTCAACTAATAAAACAACAGTAGTTATAAGAAATATGTATTTATTTTTTAGTAAGATGTGACGAAACTGATTTTGGATATGATTTTAGATTACTGTGATTTATCGAAGACCGTATCATATTTCCGTGCAGGAATTCTGCATTACCATATGATGAATGGTGGGTGGAGCGGAGAAAAATTCTCTCCGGCATCGGGATTCGAACCTGGGTTTTCAGTTCTACGTGCTGACACTTTATTCACCAAGCTACACATAATGCCAGTTCCGATGCCGGATTGAACCTTCTCAATTTAAGTTCCACCTCTTAGTTCCCCTTTAGTGGCCAACCCTCATGTACTATGTCACAGATGTGGCACAGTGACACTATGTCCAACACATGTGCAGAGGTGCACTCATTACGAGTGACTAAGTGGCCGGGGTCATATGGTAATGCAGAATTCCTGCACGGAAATATCATACGTACTTCGGTACAACACAATAATATGGTATGCGTAATCTCCTAGTGATTTAAAACTGTGCTCATTCCGTCGGATCCCGGTCACAGTCACTCGTAATGAGTGCACCTCTGCACATAGTGTGTTGGACATTGTGCCACTGTCACATATCTGTGACACAGTACTTGAGGGTTGGCCACTAAAGGGAAATTAAGAGGTGGAACTTAAATTGAGGGGATTCAATCCGGCATCGGAACTGGAATCCGGTGTGGCTTAGTGGATAAAACGTCAGCACGTAGAGCTGAAAATCGGGATTCGAGTCCCGATGCTGGAGAGAATTTTTCTTCGCTCCACCCATCCTTCATCATATGATTTTAGAGCCAATTTTCATTTTAGAGCGTATTTCATAGTTTTATTGAGTCTATTTTAGTCATCTAAAGCTAATTTTTAGAGCCTAAAAATATGAAGTCTACATATTGATGATACTAATCATTTAATTGACGTAGTAGTCTTGACAGTTATCGTGAGAGATTTCTGAGATCAGGAAGCTGATTCAAGCTACTAGTCTAATCAAGTCTAGTGCTAAGATATTTAATAACAAGGAGTATCGATGCGATACCTGGGACTCAAACCCACTACCGCGAGTCTTACGTAAACTTAAACCCACGTAAGCCACACATGCTTTCGTGTTACATCATACTGACTGGATATTAAGCTAACAGACGGGGTGGAAATGTTTGTGAAACGCATCTCTGAACGTGGTTATTTCGGAGAGGTAATTTGACTGGGCAATCTCTGCTACTACATCCGAGGCATGGCTCCGCATACTCTAATAATCTTGGGATAGACAATGTGTGATCAGAGCACGAACGGTGTACAGGGTGTCAATCAAACACTGTGGCAGGAGCGACTAAAACGTCAGCTTTCCGTCCTGAGACCCAAGTTCGAATCCTGCCGAGTAGCAATAGAATTTATGGCGAAACCAAAACGATCTGTGGACGTATTTTCTGAAGAACTTCCGTTTTCTGTGCCTATGTACTATTACACTGCTCCGCTGATTTAGTAGAATGCGTCTGAATCTAAAGAAAGCACCAAAGAGAACAACGTGGTATATTGTTGTGACGAGAAGCCAAGCCCCTGCATACCGGTATGGCATCATGTCACAAACACTTCACGTCTGAGTGTTTCTGACAAAGTAATATTATTCAACGCCTTGAAAACGGCGAAAATATTAAGGATACTGTTGGAGAGCTTAAGGAAATATTAATTTATTCATTCGTTCATTTATTTACCTATTCTACACATGAGCTTCTTTATTTATTATTGTACTTCATAGATAGGTGTACGTATTCCAGCAAATAATAATAATAATAATAATAATAATAATAATAATAATAATAATAATACTTTATTGCCAGAACAAAGATGTATATTGATTTTTTATATAGGAACTCTCTAGCACCCCCAGAAAGAGTAAGTGCTCAGGGGGCATTCCACATAAGTTAATGTTAAGACATTTTATTGAATAATAGTGTAAAAAGTAAAAAAAAAAAAGAAGAAAAAACACGTATGACAATAATTGAACTTTAAATTTTCTCTGTTAACAACAATTTTTAATAGATTTTTTTAAATAAGGGGCATTAGCAACTTGTATGTTTGGGAATTTATCTACTATCATGTTATAAAGCCTTGGACCGAAGTTGCTACTGTGATTATATGCTACAGTTGTGGTACATTTAGGAACTGTCAAGCATATGTTGTCTGATCTTTTGGTTTTATATTTATGTGAATATAAATTAAATATGTAATACATTGTTATAAATAAAATGAAATTAATTTTTATTAACGTTGTATCAGATACAATTTTTTAATGAATTAACAACTCTTATAAACTAATTCCAGTATGATCGATTCTTTACTGCCCATAATTTTCCTTCAATTTAATGCTCCACCTAAACATGATACTTGGCGATTGTAGCGGACTTGCTCCGCGTGTTATATCTAAGTAGATAAACATTGGCTTTCTCCTAAATCGACTGAGGAGTATATTTTAACTTTACTTCTCCAATAAGATTTATCAGAATGGTTAATGTAGCTATTCATTCAAAGAAAATAAAAAAATATTGAGTCTACAGTTCGTTTCGAAACAATCGACCAGGCAAAGGAAGATGGGTCCTGATTGTTCAAAAGAGCGATACCATAGCACTCTACTCGTATTTGGAACCGAATAGTAAATACAACGAAACTGACCTTGAACTGTTGTGAACTCTGAAAATTTAACAGAACTACAAGATATATCACATTTTGCGGCTTCACCGAGAACCAGTACAGAATAATGCAATCAGCTAGTCGACCTCCATTGTTATTCCATTTCAAAAAGCTTGGGATAGAAACATTTAAAGTAAAACTCAATTCAGACCAGTGTTCGTGGCCCTTAAAATTAAAAATATTTGACTCTGATTTAGGCTACATTCATTCTCTATACAATTGTATACGGCAAATAGCGTGCGCTGGAATAACAATGGCTGATTTGTCGAAATTTCAGGTGCAAAAGATTGCGGTACTCTGGATATCCACGGACTCGAGTACTAAACAGGTCAGTCATCCATCTAGCGGAGTAATAACTAATAAGAAATCATTGCGCTCACTATAGTATAGCTCGAACGGAACCCGGTGAAGCTTGACCTTGATGGCGAAACCAGTTCTACGGGCGGTTAGGAGTGGAGGAGGTAACGCTTGTTCAGTCTCGCTTGCATCTCGTTACTAACATCGGCCGGTAGCCGACCCCACACCACACTACTGCTCTCTCCCTCCAAGCTTCACCAGGTTCCGCACGAGCTATAGCGCCGTCAGTCCATCCTATTCCGAGCTTGGTTAAGTAATACACATATGATCCACAAGAGACACAGAAGTACCTAGACGGACCATTCACTTTTTTTCACAGCCTTGGGTATATAGTCGCATTTACCTAACTTGTGTCAAATACAACTTTTGTTACAGAAATATAATTCAAACAATGAAAGCAAATTAATGGAGATAGACGTAAATAACAAACATAATTAAAAATAATTTAATGACTCACACTCAAGGACAACGGAGAAAGTCACTAATGACTGGTTCACGGTCCGCATACTAAGTAACAATCGAAAATTAAATTTTTCGCGTATTATCCATCTCCAATTTAAAACTTATTACGAACATACACAGCAAAGCAACAACCTTTCTTTCTGGGTTGGTGACAAGCAAAGAGTGTTACTCAATTTGCGGAATTATAAAACAAAATGACAACGCAACTCAATTTACCGAGTCCTTTTGTGATGCGCTGGCTTCCAATGAATCAAACGAAATCATGGAGGAGCTTTTTTTTAAACATACGTTTTGTGCAAAATTAAATCAATGCATCTGTAGAGTCTGATTACTAGGGCAATGGATAATTAGCCATGTATTAGGTCTGAATTTACAATGAGATTTCATTTGCAGTTCAACAGAAAATTGAGTCAGTACTATTGTGATATGCATGTAGATTGGATCTACTGATCCATTTTAGTTTAATCAAATCATTGACGTATATTACCTGAAAGAATGTAATGCGTTTTAAATATTAACAATTCTTTTTCCATTTGTTAAAAATTTGAAAAGTAACAAAATGCCATAGTTATTACCTTATTAGTGTACTCCAATTACCGATTTGTGGAACTCGTGTAAACGTTAATTTATTTCCTAGAGCGTAAAATAAAATAACTGAAATAAATATTATTTTTTTTTCATTTGTTTAAATTAGTTTACCAAAAATATTATTTATGACTAATCGATTTTATTTGTACAGGATTTTCATGAGCGAGTGTAGATATTTTAATTGATAGAATTTACAGATTTTTAGAATAAACAGACCTCATTAGTGGAAATATATAACTATGAAATATTGGCTCCAATATTCTTGCGGATATATGTAATTTATAAAATTCATATAAATAACAGGTGAGCAATTTATCTCCTGACCGGAAAGCAGTAATTTTGTCTATCGACAGGTGTGCTCCCTTACGCTGATTGTTGAGAAAAAACAATATCGGTGATTCGGAAAATCGTAAATTATGTCTCGTTAACAATAATATTTGTTTCAATTTTCTGATTTTTTAATGGTTATATAATATATTACAGGATATGTACTTAATTTACTTCATTATTATTATTATTATTATTATTATTATTATTATTATTATTAGTAGTAGTAGTAGTAGTAGTATTTCTTATCAATGTTTATTATTGTATGAGTAACACTACTCCAACTTTCATTATTTACTTTTACTCTTATTATTCACTATTTCTACTCACTCATGTTGTACGGTATAGATATTAATGTAATTATTACTGTAAGCATATTGTATTGTATTAGATTCTACCTTTCTAATTTCGGTGAATAATAAATGACGATCTAACTTCGTTTATTTCATAATATTTTACATTAATAGTTCATAGATTTTCGAACCACCGACATTACGTTTTTCAGTAACCAGCACTATGGGAACGTGTACGCCGATAATGTTACTAATTTCCTTGATGAGGATAAACCTGGTCGCCCAGTACATCGCCACGAACTCGGGATTAAGATATAATTCATTTTAAAACGCCAAGTTATCTTGTATGATTTATAATATTTATAGCCTAATTATGATTATTTATTTATAATAATTGTAATATATTATTTATAAACTTATGTTTCAAGAGTTTACTTAATATTCTGCACAAAAATGCATGAATGCTATGGATAACTTAATACAAATAGTACATTATTACAGAAGATTATAGGCAATCCGTTAACCAAATGCATGCATGCGCTGTAGTTTATAGGCCTAGTAAGAACCTTATGGTGGGGGTAGGTGAGCAAGTTAGCTGGCTACAAGTGGAAGCGTAGCTAGGGAGGGAAGCTGATCAGTTCACTTTCTTCATTCCCTTAAGTCCAGGTAGGTTTCACGAGGTAACGAATGGCCTATAGGCCTACGTGCAATAATCATCAGTTCATTAGCTTCCATAATCTATTTTATTTTGTAAATCTGACTGAAGGAAGTCATTTACGAATTCCATTTTAGAATACTGGAAACTTAGTTATAAATGGGTTTTTTCATTGGAAAAATCAAATTGCGAGTACTTGAATTGCTTCATTGATGCGAGCGTCACCGTCTAGGAGTGACAGGCCAAAGTTGTAATTCTTTTTTGACGCCGTATTAGCATTGCTATGGGTGCACTATGGGAGGAAAACTACATAGCAAGGCTTGATGATTATGAGTAGACAGTAGATGCGGGATGACATCGTTGAATGTAGGTGCACATTTACTATATGGTATATTTTTTTCATTCAGTCCATTGGCTCAACAGGTTTTAAACGTAAACAGACGACGTCAACATGCTACTGTATCTCCGTACAGTCAGAAGGAAAAGAAAAATAACGTACTGTAGTACATACCTTGCAAGTTCAGTTCGTCATCATTGATACAATTACCAGCGTTGTAGTAAACGACGATATATTCTCGTAAGTTGTGGAAGCTGAATCGTCTTCGCCTACCGCTTAAATAGTTTTTGTATCGAGGGAATTCCTGAAGAAAAATTCTAAAATGGGGATCACTCAATTTCTTTAGAGGAATATTTGCACTGAGCATCATGTTGCACGTGTCGTTAGACACGCACAACTAAATGATGATGATGGTGATGGTGATGATGATGGTTCCTCAGATTTCATTTCAACGCATTTCCTTTGCGATGTACTGTTGCAATTTTTCCTCTATAGCCTGAGTTGCTCTGGTTTTTATTTCAATATTACATACATTACACACGATATTGTCTTCGTTAATACATAAAATGTCACTCTCATACTTCTTAATTGCATTTCGTATCTCTAAGTGATTTAACGTTTTGACTTCGACATTATGAATGGATCAGCACTACACTATTCAACTCGTACTAAATACTTGTGCAGGATAACACAACTGCACACATTGCGTTGGAATGTGGACCGGGGTTCCTTCGTTATTTACGCTGCTGTACTCGCCAGGTACACAAAAGACGAACGACGAGGCACGTGCCATATACTCCGATACGAAACAACTTCACTTTTCTTTAAGTCATCCCGCATATACTGTCTGATTATGAGTAATGATGCAATGGTGGAATACTGATAGAGGAAAGGGGAATACTCTGCGAAAACCTACGATCATGGAGCGGAAAATATGTAGGTCGGCGAAATATATTTTTTTTATTTCTTAATTGATTTATATCAAGACGCTTTATCAACTGCGATGGTTAACTAGGTCTGAGTAAAATGAAAGTGATAATGCTTAATGAGTTGAGGTGAAAACCCCGGCAATCACGTAACTTAACCCAACCACAAAGTTTCTCTTCGTCTTGGAAAAGATTAATGTGGAGCTTGTTTGAACTGTTGAACTAGGAATCTGGTGGCGAGTATATGATAATCAATCAACCACTGGATAATCACTATAAACAGCCCACATCTATCAGGGTTTAATCTCCATTTATCTTAGCAGAGAAGCCGACAGATAATTGACTGAGATACAACTGACGAAGAGCATTGATTACGTATTTAAAATGATGTTAGAATTCTCGTTTACTAATTCCTCACTTGGCCCTGAATGCGTTGATTTTACTGCACATACAATCAAAGCTCATCTCAGCTGATCCCGGTTTATTCGCTTGTGGTTCGCAGGACACGGCCCGCGGTAGTGCAAATACTTGTAAACGTTTTGCGGACGGACGATTTATAGTTATTATATTGCTTGCAGTGGAGGATAGTGTGCGATAGAGCAAGTGCGGGCAACCAGACCCTCGTAACATATATAAACAAACAGCAACTGCACGGCAGCTTATGTTCACAGGTAATGGGAGTTCCAGAGATCCGTAGTCGGCATCTGTGCAATATATTTACATTATCTACTTCAAGCAACACAACAGGCTAATATGTGAGACAAGATTTCATTTCATCATCACAATCGTGACTGCCGTCATAGTTACTGTCGTCTTCATATCTGTTGTAGTTGACATCGGTCGCTGTCGCCATAGTCGCGCCATACAGTTAGTCGCGTCATGTTCATCGCTGCTATAATAGCAACATCAGTTATCGTCGCCGCAGAAGCAATATTAGTCGCCGTCAGAAATATCGCAGAGTTGATATAAAAGTTCGTAGCGTTTCTTCGCTGTAACAAAAGTTTTTATTTGAGAAGAATAGTAGACAGAAATTAATCAGTAGGGTAATATCGAGGTTTTGCAGCACTACAGCGTTTTATTTTAATACTGATCATAATAACAAATTAAGGTAAGTAGAAACAATAATTGAATGGCTGCCTAGAATAACGTTGTAAGTCAGTTTCTACACTTTGTCAGGAAATTAATAGTACATAATGCAACGAGCCTATAATGGTAGTAATTAAGACGCGAGTATGTTTATGAAACGAGTGCAAGCGAGTTTCATAATTTTCATACGAGCGTCTTAATTACCATCATAGGCAAGTTTCATACGACTTTTTATGCTCGACCATATTTCTAGCTTGAAATTATTCATAAGTATTCATATTATTCTTATCTGACTGGGGAGCGGAAGTGACCTTGTGCAATATCTCGATGTGTGAGATGTGCGAAGACGCGAAAGTATTGATTTTTTCCGAGGAACAAATGTCATTGACCTTGATATAATCTAGAGAGTAAAATGAACATTAATCTTGATATAACATGGAAATTGATTTAGACATTGAAAAACGAGATGACAAATTGAATTTATTTGAATATTATTTACAATTAACGCTAATTATTATAGTAACAGAACATAACCTTCTGCGACAGTATTGGATTTCCAGCCTCCGTGACGTTTCGCTAGTTGTCTTTCGATTGCATATCCGAGAATAATCGATACTTGCACTTTCATATTGCTACAATGGTGCTTTCTGATTGGTGGAAAACCTGAACTTAAATGAATAGGTGTACTTTAATGAGGTCCATTAAAGGGCTGCTACCAGGCGTATAATTACTACATTTCGGCATGGTCGAGCATAAAAATGTTTATTCCATACTAACATTGTTAAATATTACGAAATATAACAGTGTGAGATCTGTATTAATACTTCAGTAAGTATTCACACCATTTATAAATATGTATTGCCTTCATCTTCCAAATAACATTACTTTTCGAACATTTACAGTAGAAAAACTTTGTACGTCAGTCCAGAAGTTCAACGTTGTAAAGCAAAGAAACAAATACTGTCCATATTTCCTGGTAAATTTTTTATGGTAGTTACATTTGAGTACATTAAATAATAATAATAATAATAATAATAATAATAATAATAATAATAATAATAATAATAATAGTGATGACAAATTTATATCATAAGAACTTGAAGCAAATTACACAACTTATATTATAGGCCTATGACAGGCATACAATATCAACATTACAAAAACAATCCTTTTTATTTTTATTCTGTTATTAGGCCGTGGTAGAATTCAGAGTAACCATGGCCAAGATGAAGAAAATTGACATTGCAATCAGATCATTATTTTTTTCTCTTTTGTGATTGGAATAGGGCCATGATAAAGATGCAGTAATTTATCTTGTGAAATATGATTTAATATCGTATTTTTTGCACGCTGGCTTTTGTTTTAGAGAATACACTGTCCAAAGTCCATGGTAACAATATATCATGGAATTTCTATATTTTCAAGAGACGTAGGATCGTCATACCTGAACTGAAAACAGGCAGCTGTTATTATCTTGAGGTCTGGATCCTTCTTTATTCTTTGCTCTGCTAGCCCTATATCCCTAAAGTATTCTTGTTGCATATGAACAACTTCAAATTGTTACCCTGGCCTTGCATTGGCAATAACCTCTACCCATGTGACACGCTACAAGTATGATTGTCCGCCATTTTATTTGTGTTACAACGTTATTTAGCTCAGTAACACAATCAAAATACTACATCTCTCGAAGTAGTGTGAATATCAGCAAGATGATAGCAGCACATGGTGCAAGATGTGCGATACATTTTTCAGCTGATAACTCAGTTTGGTCAAAAACGGACTTAACAACGTTATTCTAGGCAGCCATTCAATTAATATACACCGTGAAACTGCTTCAATTAAATTAAGACTAAATCACTACTGCAAGTAAATAGTTTCAATACTTCAACAATTTGCTAGTTTATGAAAGCAATGCACGAGGAAGACAAAGTTAAAACTATGCAGTGCAACATAGCAATTAAAAGCAGTTTTGACGTGAATGCCAACTTGTTACTAAAAACCTTTATTTTTCTTCGCTCAGACAAAGCACAGAGAAGCTACAAATAGTTATTACCACGAATTTACCTCTACCTTACTCCATATTCGAATTTGTGGTTAAAACGCATACTCCAAGTGATTACATGAGTCGGGGGCCATGTTATACGTAAACCGCAATATCAATTAGATGTCTGTCTGTTTGTCTCTTGCAGTAATTAACTAAACTCCTATGCTCATAGTCAGCAACTGCCTTCAACTTGTACCAAATATGCAGAATCGGTCAATGCTAGAATTGGTCAGAGCAAGTAGGTAAATAAATGACGTGTGTAAATCCACTAACACAAAGAACTATGTAGAGTGTATGAAGCCAAATTACTGAAGCTATTATTTTACTGCAATTGCTATTTATGTATGTTAATTAAATGTGATTACATCTTAATAACAATCATATAAAACAATATACTTTATTACCCAATAAAAAAACATAAATTTCCTCTGTAAGAATTATCTTTGATTTTGCTATTCTATGAGTGTCCCCGTACTAGGCCTGTTAATGTTTATAGTTATACAGGAACATCATTTTATTTTTACTAACATTTTTAATATTAACCTTCTATACCTTTAGAGAACCGGAAACACCGCTTGCTCCCCCTCCAAGACTGGAGTTCGATGATACTGGCGTAAAACACAAATCACTCTACTAGGTATAGGATGGAAGAAAAGTAGTTCATCCATTTATGTAAACTAGGGAATATCGCGATTTTGAGTTTGATAATTTTCATTAGGTTTTTCTTTAATCAAAGTACAGTACTGTATTAAGAATAAGTGTTTTTACTCACGAAGTGAGTTATCCATGCGAACGTATTCATTATGCAGTGTATACTGTCTACAGCACATTAGCGTACAATATAGAGAAAGAAGTTAAATTGAAAAATAATCATAATATGAATATTTAAACACAATTTTGAAAATGGTGGCCGTTCATTTCGATACAGGCTTCAGTTCTTTTGTGCATATTATCGCACTATAGACTATTGCATCTAATTCCAATTGCCAGTTTCGTCCTTCGTACTAGTAACTCATGTTGAAATAATTCTGTACCTACTCTACGTATTGTGAATTCAATCTTCACTTCTGCCCGACCCGAAAATATAAAATTACTCAGACATGCTATCTACTGTCCGTCCAAGTGGTTATGCCGCAGGGTCGTAGAAAGGGAGGAAATCACGTGACAGTTAATTACTTAACGAGGCCCTTTTATTTAAGTTAAATTAAACAGCTGTATAATATTACGTAAACGTCCAATTCCTAAGAGAAATTAATGTTTTCAGAAAAGAGCTAAGACAGCCCAGCTTTTACAGAGGGGCGAGCAGAAGCAGGTGGGGGAAATCGGGATGCGACGTAGGCAAACGGACAGTACCTGTGCGAAAATATGATTCAATATTGAAAGCTCTTTCGTCACTGGAAAACACGAACATATTTCTGGAACGTGCTATACCCAGTAACTTAGTACTGCTTACTATCTGCGGTCTTGGTTCTGTGTGGAACTTTCTTAGTAGAAGGGGTGGGAGTGAAGTACATTCAAAAACTCAGGTACAATAAAAATTGAAGTAAAAATAAAATGATGTCCCTGTATATGATGAACCGTAAGTAATGTCATTAATTTCAGAGCGTTATTTCAAACAGAACAGTTAAATATAATTTTCTTCGTTTTTGTTTCCTTTTCGAGATAAAAACTGTTTCATATGAAACATTTCATAGCGTGTTTTTGGAAAGCCATTAATTTAATTCCCAATATGCTCAGTCAATTTAAGAAACCAGTGTATTATGAAAGTAAATGATTGAGAGAATTTTAGATTTGTTCTTTAAATGTACAGATATTTTATCCAAACAAATGTAGCACTGTAAAATTCTTTTGCTGAACGAAAAGTTAGATTTGTTCGGACTATTACACTTTTACTACGTCACACTACTTTCGACCAATAAAACGGTACGAAAGGACGTCTTTCAACCAATCATGGCTGCTTATCGCACAATTTTATCGCGTCCCTAGCATTTGTTTAATTTTATCGCGTCCCTAGCATTTGTTTATTTTTACCACTACCCTAGCATTTGTTTCTTTGTTTGCCAACATTTCAAACTGCACTGGTCTGGACGTCAAAAAAACAGAAAATTACAAACCACCCCAGTCGATGCACAGCACTTTCAAATATGACTCGCATTGGCATTCAAGAACAATAATTAATAAAGATCACTGGTCATATATGAAGAGCACCATTCGGAAATCCTGAATAAGTTGAGGGATACACCATGTACATAAACGAGTTCACTTCTTTTACGCACACGTCCAATATAACATTAACTGAACCACCAATCACTAAAACATTCAAATTTGAAAATTGTACTTTCAATAATTGTTTCTTTTAAAATTATTAATGTTTATTTTTTATTTCATCATCGTTAATTAAAACGTTTCTTGTTTATTTCATCATCCCTAATTAAAACTTTTCTAACACTTGTTTATATTATTTAGGTTATGTTTGTTATAGCTTCTGCTATATGATATTATGGATAGTCACGCATCGGAGATTGTTTAATACTAAGATTTATTGAAAATCATCTGTCAAGTGATGATGATTACTGGGATCCGGATGATTGAAGTGAAATGCAAATGTTTTAATAAAAATGAAACTGAATCAACAAAGCCTTCTTGACTAGTAACAGTCCACAGAGTTCAATGATGATTCCATAGTTGGCACAACTGATACCGGTAACAAGAAAACATAATCGTAAAACAGTACTGCCATCTAGCGTAATGTTGAGATGGTACAATAATATATTTGAAGACAGTTTTATTTTCGTAAGCCAATTAATATATTATTGTATTGGAGTACTTTGTTACTTCTAATCTTTATATGCTTTCTTCTAATCGTGTAATAGTCAATTAAATCCCACTCGAGTTTTGACTTTCTCTAGATAAATCAAAACCTCTAGTGAGATTACTGTTGATAAAATTTCTTGCACATTTAAAAGAAAAACCTGAAATTCTACTTGCAATACGAAATGAAGGTTCAGTAGTTCAAGAGAGACTGACTATGACATGACACCGAAACGGTACCGTTTGTTAATAAGGTATATTACCTTTTCTTTATAGTTTTAACACTTTTAAAGTTTTAAGTTTTCAAGAAAGTTTTATATTGTATTTAATATTTACTTATTTATTTAAAATAGTCTTCAACAACTGACGTGTTTGAAGCCACTAATTTGAAGAATTTAATAAAAACCTAAGCTTAATTACTGATAACTTTCACGAAACAAATTTCAAAATAAGTTTAGTAACAACTAATTATTTTAATGTATGAAAATGTGATATACGTCAGCCGTGGCGAAAATGTGATCGTGCGCCGAGCCACTGTGTAACCTGCAACGTGTATAGCACCTTTGGAGGGAGGTGGACACCTGAAAGTGAAGTGAAGCAACTGTCTGACTTATTAACGGATTTTCATTTCCCTTACGTCAAGCACTTAAATGTAATTTTATACAGTATAAGGTTACAAACTAATGTTTAGTACGTGTAACGAAGAAAGAAATGAATAAAAAAACATAGGACACATTATCACAACCTAAAATTAACTGTCTTCAGAATGTCTCTGCGACAGTTTCAAAATCATGAATTATGTCACTTATTTGCCAGTCGTAGTTGATCACGAAGGTATTTGTCTGTCAGTCGTGATCTAAATTTGGTTTTTGCAATATTCATTGTTGAAAGTAATTTTTCACAAACGTAAGTTGTAGCGAACTGGCTTCAACAGAGCAAGCGAAAGAACGGGGCTTCGGATATTTAATTTTTGGCAAAGATTTGAAAAGTTCAACATTTGTGAAGTCCTTGCATCTAGCTTTCATTTAACATCACACTGTAAATCTGTGAGTTTAAATTGAAGATCTAACCGCATTATTCGTACATCTGCTGGAAAAGGATCGACGTACAGAGGTAATAGTAATAATAATAATAATAATAATAATAATAATAATAATAATAATAATAATAATAATAATAATAATAATAAGAAGAAGAACAACAACAACACTTCATGTTTTAATATTTCATGAGTGACATGTAGTATGTCATTTTATGTTATACAACCGTTTTCCTCGTAATACTTGTGAACGAATTATACATTTAATATTCGCATTATATTGGCAGTAAAAAAATGTGTCCTCCCATCCTATTTAAAACTTTCGTTTTTGTAGAGATACATGGTTTCGAGAGAGACATTGTGACGATACGCCACTCAGAGACAAATAGAAATGTAACGGAGTTTGACTCCAGTAAGTGAGAGGGTGGGGGTTGGGGAGGCAGGAAGCAAGAGAAATGCATAGCTGTCATTTCGAGCCACAATGTGCTCGCGAGTCACATTTTTCTTCACGGCTGGCATACGTTAATTCAGAAGATGCTATAACTTAGAGATAATAAAATACCAGTTCTTAACTCAATGAGCTTTCTCTATCGAATAATAGTCAAAAGAATTGAGAGCAAGTAATCGTATTCATCCAGCGCTGAACGATACTTCCGTGCATCATGCAATAGTATCCATTTGTTAGAAAATGTTTATGCTTTAGTTCGCCTACTGGCCACCGACAGTAATTCTCATGCAACAGGTTCTACAGCTACAGTCTGCTTTGCGCTATGCTATGTTTTTAAAATCCGTAGCTTAGCGACGACGCTTGGGATATGCCACCGAGAAAAAGAAAACTGTAGCAAGGGAAGTATGGGGCTAAAAGAGTGGAAACAACACTAGTAGAAGTAGATCAAAGATATAAAATAGCGAGAAGTGGAAGCGGGAGATGTAGCATGAAAAAAAGTCGTAATAATTAGGTGAGGACGTCGAAGGAGAGGATGAATTAAAAGGAACAGAGTAGCTAAGAGCAGACAGAAGAAAGTGGGAAGAGAAGAACAAAGAATTCTAGAAAGAGAAGAAGAAACTTAATGCAAAGGAGGGACTTCGCATGAGCAGCAGCAGTAGGAGTAGGTTCTGTAGTAAATCTTTTGTTAACATCCTGTTAAGCGCACAAGGCGAGAACATATGCTACCTGTCAGTGCAGTGTCCGTTTCCTGTGTGCATTATTTATGTTCATTTTGCCACACTGTACGTTCTGTACTCCTACATGCACTATATTATGTCACTCGCTCCTTGAGGGAAGGAAATATTAGCGCACATTTAGGGTTGGTACATACAATGTTCAGGCACTTAAATTTTTCACTCTAATTCTGTACGACACATATTCAACTCACGCAGAAAAACACAGGATTACTGTGCAGTAGGATATAAATTTTTATTAGCTATACCTATCAGATTAACATATATATATTTTTTTTATAAATTAAATGTTATAATCCATTTCCATTGCGAATCAACTTAAAATTTAAAATTTTAAGAAACTACACTTTAAACCTTCATGTTACTGTGAAAAAAAAACAATTAACGTAGCCCATTCTAATTTGAGCTTATAGTAAATATAATACATCGTTAACATAATTTGGAGTAATTTCAGTGATACTTTGGATTTTTCACAGCACCAGAAAACTTTAAAATGCAGGTTTCTCAAAACATTGAATTCTGAGTTGTATCCCTTTTGAACTGGTCCGTCGATATATTTGTTTGGTAACGTAGCACGTAAGGGCGAATCCAGAAATGCATATAGAGTGTTAGCTGGGAGGCCGGAGGAAAAAGATCTTTGAGGAGACCGAGACATAGATGAGAGGCTAATATTAAAATGGATTTGAGGGAGGTGGGATATGATGATAGAGACTGGATTAATCTTGTACAGGATAGGGACCGATGGCGGGCTTATGTGAGGGCGACAATGAATCTGCGGGTTCCTTAAAAGCCATTTGCAAGTAAGTAACAGGGAGGCAATAAATGCAATAAAGATCGGGAAAATGTTCGTGTACGGTTTCTTCACTTCCAACAATTTACCTTAAAACATTTTTTGTGTTTGTCGAATACGCATCATCATGTTTACGGAAATACTTTCCAGTGCCAACAATTTATTTTGTGTGCAAAATGTTGGAATTTTGTGGGTAGAGAAGAAGGATACCGTGTTCTGAAATCTTTTCCTGAAACCCTGTATTTTGTTTAGTCAATTGCCCGAAGACAGACCTGAATCTCAAGTGAGACCAACATGGCACCATTTATGAGGCAACTACGCCAGGAGATAATGGGTTAGAGTGGTCAGTTCCATTCCCCTTCCATTGCATACATCGCCGATAAGCTACATGTTTCACTAATCAGACTTCAGATATAGGCCCATACAAACAATTGTTCGTCTGACACATATTGTCAAGTGAGATCTACTGCCTGATAATAGATGTATAGTACTATACATATCGGCCAGAACCTCAATCAGAGGTAACCCTGTATGTATTTTCCTGTATTCTATGATGATTTTACATAATGCAAAAAAAAAAAAAAAAAAAAAAAAAAAAGGAAAAGAAAGAAAGAAAGAAAGAAATGCAAAAAATGCGCGCTTTTCGTTTGAATAGTTCCGTATATATATGTATTTTTTTCCACATAAAAACCCTATTTTACATGAGTATACAGTTCCGTATATTGTCCTTCCAATTGAACTAACTCAACTGAAACAACTAATTCATTTAAAATCTTCGCAAGAGAAGGGCACTACTGCTGCCTGTATTGTTCTAGTTAGAAAAGAAAAATGCTAGCTCTATTGCTAGTTACTGGATAAACCGTTAAAGTAAGGAAAAAAGGTGGGGGAAATTTTCGATTCATGTTGGTTTTCTCTCGTCTGCATTTATTTCCACAAGACTCTGTACATGTTGATTTTATGAATTACGTTTATTAATCTGATATATGATATATTAAGTTCTTATTGAGTGCTATCCATGGATCTATTTCTTCCCCCCCCCATAATGTTACTGGTGTGAGTGATTGTTTAATCAACTCAAGTTTTCAAGATGGATATACAGTATAAACTGTTCTCTGACATTTCATTCCAAAATTTCCTTCCTCATGAGGACTCGAACCAGCGTTAATTTCTTAACGCTAATCTAACGCAGGATGCTTTAGGCCAAGCGGCTACGATGTCAAACTTGTACGAAATATTCAGAGAATATTATTTTAAACGTAACAATCTCAGGGTTCGTATTTGAAGGGTTTGTGACTTTTCAGTAACAGTAACTGCGTCACATTCTCCAGAACTTAATGTCACTGAAAAATACGGTATGTCGAACAGAAGAGTCCCTATCACACACCAAGATTTAGAGAAATCATACCCGAATAATATCTCACAATTGAGTCTTCGCACAACGAGAAGTTGGATAATTCTACAACAGACAGGACTCTTCCAAAATAATCTCGTCGAAAGTTGTAAACTATACGTAAAGGGTTAAATAAAACAACCACCAACACGAACAGTAACGCACAGAGAACAGCTTTCAAAAATAGCTTCAAACGTGCCTTTGAGTAACATTATATTACGCTATAGGATCACTTGGTGAACACGGTTCTCTTTAAACCTTCACTTTCCCTCACTAAGGAGGTCTGCAGATGAAATACAAACATCTTCGATCCCCTACATGAGACAGAATTTGTAAGCAATTCATAGTAGACTCCTAATCTAGTTAAATCCAATTACAAGATTTACATCAATCTGCCTCTGATAATGCGTAGATTATGATTAGTCTTAGCAATTTACTCCCAGTAGTGCTAAAAAGGTATGAAGTAAATTGAACCGTTTATTTCCTAAACCCCCTACTAACTTCAGTTGACCATGTTTTGAAAAAAAAAAAACCAATAAAAACTGTATAACTTCGCCAAAATATTTTTAGGTGATTATTACACTTTTACTACGATATACTACTTTTTACTCTAGATCATATATACCCAGATTGCTCTGCGTTACAGACTTTGACGTTAACAACTTTTGTCAGGATTACTATGCTGCCATCTAGTTGTTACATAAGGAGTCACGTCATAACTCCCATTTGAATTGCATTAGCGACTGTACTGCCATCTCGTGTTCGTTTACGGCGGACAGATGGCGATCCTGGCGGTTGTTCTCTTCAAAGTGCAACCGATTTTAACATAGGAATGAGCAATCTATATGTGATCTGGGTTTTTACCAATAAAACGGCACCGAAGGACACGTTTCAACAAATCATGGCTGTTTATTGCTACAATTTTATCACTTCCCTAGCATTTGTTTTTATAACTTTCCTAGCATGTTTCTTTGTATGCCAATATTTCAAACTGCAAATTCCTTACGGTATTATAAAACATGCTTTGCGATCATCATTTGTTTCCCGCACAGATAGTCAACTGAAAATGGCGGCTTCGTTCAAATGTTTAGGCGAAGCTAATATTAATGAAATAGAATTTTTGTAAGCCAATTCATATTTTATTGTATTAGAGTACTTTATTTCTTCTAATCTTTATATACTTTCTTCTAATCGTGTAATAGTCAAATTCCACTTGAGTTTTCACTTTCTCTAGATAAATCAAAACCTCTAGTGAGATTACTGTTGATAAAAGAGTAATGGATTTAGAAGAACCCACTTTTAAATACTGCCATGATGTTGTCAAAATTATTATGCTTCTTTTGACCTGTAAAAGAATGATTTTAAATCTACACATACTTATAGGGATTCTGCAATATTGTGCCTTCCCAATTAATAACATTTATTGATAAGGATATTAATACATATCATTTTAATGAGAACAACGGGAAAATAACTTAGTGTCTCAGTTGTCTGCATAAATCTACGCCACACAAGTTTCAATTTAAAACAGAAAAAAAGTATTTAAAAAAAGAAATAAAGTAAAAACTAATATTTTGTTCTTACAAAACTTAATACTGAGAACCATTTTAGGCAGGATACCTATTCACATTCTAATTCGAAGTCTACATTATGACAATCAGTTTCTGTAGTCGGCAACTTCAGTAACTATGTCATAGAAATGTTCATATCATCCGGTGTATTACCTACAAAAGTTTCTACAAGTCGTTCAGTTTTTTCTTATTCGTTGGGACCTTTCCATCAAGATAAGCCTTGTGCGATGGTAGCGCAGGAACATTAGTAGTTTTGCGGAGACTAAAGATAGAAGACGAGCCACCAATGAACGACTTTGGGACAGTTGGCCAGGGGTTTGCCTCTGTAACTCTATTTGAACGATAATATCTTGAAAGTTTCATTAGAGTCGTCATTTTTTTGTGCGAATGTGACCACCAATCTTTGAAAGATAGGATTTAATCAGTTGACACCTGATGAATGAAAAGCGACCAATTCTACTTGCTTTCATCATGATTTGTGTACACTGTTCAGGACTATAGATTTGGTCACCTTTCCTCAAAAGTCTCTTGATTAAACAAAATCGCGGTCACAAGAAAGGAACGATTATTATTATTATTATTATTATTATTATTATTATTATTATTATTATTATTATTACAGAAAATGCCGCTGAGTTTGCAGCGTGAGGGAAGCGTCGTAATGGAGGACTTTGTGGGTCGATTTCTATAACGAAGTCTAGACCACGGCCATGGCTTTAAATCGCGTTTGGATTGACAAAACGAGGTGTTTTTACGATGAAAGAGTAATGGAACGGAGAAAAATATCTGCATGGAATATCTGCATGGAAATATCATATGTACTTCGGTACATTAAAATAATATATATGAGGTATTTTTAATTTTTCTGAGACATGGCTCGAAACCATGGTCTGAAGCAGAGACCACGGCTAGGGTAGGTTTAAAATCACGGCTTCATGTATACAAGATGGAGATAGATCAGCTGGATGATTATCAAGGAAAATTTGTGTCTACGTGTATTAAATCCCCGGATTGGAGTGACGAGAGACAGGACTAATCCTTTATAACTATACAACGACGATAATTTCAGGCGAATATTTCGATTTTCGAAGGAATCAACGCAAAATTGAGCAAAAATACTAAATAATACTCTGCAACAAAAATGCAAGAGGTGGCGGGTTGCTTTGAGGGAAGTAAGATATAATATTCTATATTAATTATACCTTTAGGCTATGTCTATATGACGATAGCCTATATCTTAATTATTAGTCTTTACAGTAGTTTTGGACATTTATTTAATACTCGAAAATGATGTGGGCCTACAAGAATATGAAGCAAACGTGATTTTGTCTTCTTATTTTAAGTTTTATGCTACTGGGGTTTTCCACATAGTACTAGATTATTATATGTGAAAATATAACCATACTACATTTTAGTTTCAATTGAAATTTTAATCCAGTTAATATTTAGGCTAATTCCTTAGAACCGGGTTTTCAGGTAGTTAATGTTGGTAGTAGTTATAAACAAATGATAAACTACAACATAAACACTCGGCTTGTGCTAATTATTTGGTCAATATCATTCTTGTACCTAAAAATCCGTTCCCTATTAAATACTAAGTAATGCTAGATTTTAAACGCACATAATAAATCTGTAATTTAGTAAATATAACATTAGCTGAGAACAAAAGAATGTGACTTACTGCAAATCATTAAAAATGTTAATCCCGATGTTCATTTCTTTCTAATATCGACTGTTTACAGGAATAAAAATCGATTCTTAGCTGCGTTGCCAAATATAAAATCCACGAACCTCGGTTTCTTCTCAAGCCGCGTCTCGACTTCGTTTTAGAAATCGCGTAAGAATTCAGACCTCGATCGCGGTTTAAAAGCCAAGGTTTGGAATCACGATTTGGTCCGTGTTTTAGAAATCGACTCTGTATGTCTCGACTTCGCTGACAAGAACTAATGCCATTTAAGTACTAGTAAATAGGAACGATTTGTACTCTGTTTAAAGACAACTTTCTATTGACAGTTAAAATTTTTGTGGTAATTTTTACCTTGCAGTGTAGGTTATACATACCCGTGGAAAAACTTTCAATTGAAGGGATGAGAATGAGATACCGGTAGTCCAAAGCCACACTTTTAACAAGAATAATTTTTTGTGCGAGTTCATTTCTCACACATATGGGGAATTTTACCGGTGTTTCCTCAATTTTAGAAGCCGTTAATTTTATTTCCACCCAGTGACATCAGAGACTGTCGAAATTTGGCAGTGTTCAAAAACAAACTTATTAAGCATTTTCTTACTGCGTAGATTAGGTTTAATTTTTACTTAATTAATAAAAAAATGTTCTTTTTCCTTAACTTCTACAATAAATGTCTAGCCTTTATTAATCAGTTAATCTTTTAGTATTTTGATTTTTATTGTATTTGTAAATTTAATATTAATTGTTATTAATTACTTGGCCACGTACTGGGGTTCTGCAAGAAGGTAAGAAGGGAGAGCTACTGCTTAACAAAAGACACCATCGTACCCGTACAGCAATTGCCAACCTGCTAAGAAACAGAGGATGGGAAGTACATGAGGAGATTCATTGTGTGTCTGAAGATGATTCTCATAGAAGAAGAACCCAGAAATAGAAGAACCCAGAAAGCGATGGTCTTAGACCCTAAGATTTGCTTTGAACGAGACACGAATCAAGCACTGCAGATAAATGACAAGCGAGCTAAATATGTACCTTGTCTTCCATACCTCAGTGAAAAATATGGCATTTCGCTTTACAACTGGGATGTTACAGGCTTACTATTTGGAGCGAGGGGTTGTTTACCAAAATTTACATGTAATATCCTCAAATCCTTTAAAATTCCCTTTTATGAGGTTCAGAAGATTGTAATGGAAAGGCCTCTCTTCAAATTCTACACTATCATCTATATGTTAACACGTAAATTTTTGTTTAATTGTACAAATCGAATCATTATTTTGCTCGTTTCATTTCCCTTTATCTTTATGTTTCTTAATTCTGGATCCCAGTGGTCAACCTCACTTGAGGACGGATGATTTGAGATAAATCTTAGTAGTAATATTGTAGTTGTAATCCCCTGGTAGAAGGGAAGGGAAGGCCTGATGGCCTTATCTCTACCAGGTTAAAAAAATAAATAAATAAAATAAAAAATAAATAAATTGATATAAAACCAGAACGAATTCCCTTATTTGTATGATCAGTAGCCATTACAGCATTATCATCATCATCATCATTATCATCATCATCATCATCATATCTTCATTATCACCATTACCAGTACTTGCTGGAGTAATTACAGAGTAAAATATTATAAAAATTACTCAACAAATGGTATACGCCGAAGAAAATATTATATCGCTCCTAATATTATTGGGCTCTAAACCTTTATTACACTCTCTTGTAAAATTTTGTCTGTGTGGTTTAGGACTACTGTATATCATTCTCATCCCTTCAATTGCTCTTTCGACCTGTAGTTATGGAGCTTCCCTCAGCAGAGTCGTGTAAAATTCGATTACCTATACCAACGAAATATGGAACGCTTATAATATTTATATATATTTTTATAATTCAACAGAATATTCTTATGTCTATAGGTTATATTGTTTGTTAATATTATCTTTATTTTAACTATTTACAAAGTTGTCTGTCCGTATGTTCACAGGTCTCATCTTTAAACTCTTATTAATGCTGTCCCTTATCTAAAACTATCAGAAGTCTTGCACAGCAGTATACGAGACTTTCTTTGACTCGCTGCAGGTGATATTGAATTTTTCTATAGCGAGTTTTGTTATGATATGTCTGCCTCCGTCGCCTGCATTCCTATCTAAGTTTTTTCTGAAATTCCTACCAAATTTATTGCCTCCTTCGCATCCTAACTCCAGGAATGTGTTGGTCTCCCTTTCTTCTTTGCACTGAGTCGAATCCATGTCATATTAGTTCTGGCCATTTTTTCTTTGTCATCCTAGACATAGGCTATAAGCATACCAAATCAATCTCTTCTTGTAAGTTATCTAAAAAATATTTGTACACGAAAAAAAATTTCGTGCACGCATTCCACATGCGATTCTTTTACGAAAATCAAGATTACTTCTCAATTCTCAGTCTTGAATATTTTTATCAGAAATAATGGACTCGTATCTTTATTGAAGTTCCTTCCATGGCCATTCATTTTTCGGCCGAATGGTTGAGTATTATGAATAGATTTCGTGTTAAATTCCTTAACCCTGAAATTCATAAATTATCCTATAGGATACAACAGATTAATAGGCTATATGCCTTAATTTTAAAAATATTATGTTACAGATAAAGTTGAGCATACGATGGCTATTTTATATTATATAAATGCATGTTTAACATATAATATAATATAATATAATATAATATAATATAATATAATATAATATAATATAATATAATATAATATAATATAATATAATATAATATAATATAATATAATATAATATAATATAATATAATATAATATAATATAATATAATATAATATAATATAATATAATATAATATAATATAATATAATATAATATAATATAATATAATACAATACAATACAATACAATACAATACAATACAATACAATACAATATAATATAATATAATATAATATAATATAATATAATATAATATAATATAATTTTGTGTATAAAATATTATCTTGTAATGAACAAACAAATTACTTCTAAAAATATCTATCTATCTATACTAAATAAATTTTACAAGAAAAAGAGTTCATCCAAAGGGCTGGACTCGGGAAGGGTATCCAAAACGCTCATTGCATTTCCGCGTTGAATTGCAATACTTAAACGTTGACACAAATAAATAGTGCAACGACGATCACCGGTAATGGAGATCAAAATTTTGCCTATATGAGATACCAAAACTTCAGCGTCATGACTCCAAGGACCGAAGGTCTCCACAGCAAAGGGGACAAAGATATAATTGTCTAAAAGATGAGCATACTTATTGACTTTTTTTTTCACGGCTAATTCAGCAGCGGATGCTGCGCGTCTGGAGGTATTTGGCAAGTGAGATGGAGCTAGAGTGTCAACGCAAATGGAGTACCAAATTAAAGATTTTCCTCTAGACCATGGAATTAAGGTGAGACCATCAGGTCGTTTACCATCCGCGCGACTAATACCTGATGGTCCCAAAAGAGACGGGATGCCACAAGAAGTCAGAGATCTTTTAATGATATCATTGAATGATGTATGTCTGGGAATGCAACCCTTGCTCCTCGCACAACTGAGTGCCTGATGACCGTAAATATCAGCGATTCCTCCGCAAATACATTGGTGTGGCTGGCAGAGTTTACACCCAAGGCGTAAAGCCATTGCGATTTTAAAGGATGTACTATCTATTAGAGTGCCGATGTGAGGAGAAGGTAATGGTGTAACCAAGCTGCAGACTCACTCTCTTGAAGAGCTAGGAGACGTGCAATGTCTTGTTCGGATTTGAAAGAAGAAAGGAGTTTATCTAAAATTTTTTTGGGAAAAGATAACGTCAGGATGGGCAGGAGGATGAGTGGTTTGTGAGGAAGTATACCAACTAGTCAGAGCATCACGCACATGACAGATTTCAGTTGCATCACTGGATTAATTTTTATTTCGAATAAATTTTATTCAGCTTCCTCCAAGTGAAGGCTGCCTAGAAGACAAAGCTTACCATAAAATTGTTGTTATAATGGAAAAAAAAGAAAACAATGGAGAAGAAAAAGAATAAGAAATAGCATAATTAGAAATAATTGGAAAAGACTAAACAAAACATCATTAATTCCAGAAGAAACATAAAATTTCCTAGTATCTATTAGCTATTGGGTGATCACAGTCGTCTATTTGAAAGACCCAACTTAAGTGAGCAGATCGCCATAGCAAAGAGATCAATCTATATAACTGTAGAGATGGTTTCTTAGGATTTTTATAGATCCCTTCACTGCAGACATAGATACTTCAGTGACAAGAGTTTGTCCTAGACCAAACTGCTTACAAAAATGCGCGAATCTTTTTGTGATGGTTCCTCTAGCCCCAATCAGTAATCCAATAACTTCGATCGACGTTAGATGATATCTTTCCTTATAATATGGTATAGTGGGGTCATATATGTCGCATTTTTCCTGATGTACCTCAGCAGGTTGATTTTCGTACATTTCCATTCTTACAGTTGGATCAATTATGAATCCGCTTGTTGATCTTGTCGGGATAGCGATGATGTCAATGCGCCTTGTAGATCCATTTGTGGACAAACCATGGACCTCCTCCTCTACTTGATAGTTTTTTCCTCGTAGGGCCGATGCTAGGAGGGATCGAATCTTGTGGTGACGACTATTTCTCAGTAGTTCTCCATAAGGACAGGCTCCCAGAATGTGAGCAAGTGTTTCTTTCTCACTCCGACAATGTCGGCAGTGGGTTCCATTCTGAGACCTACCTGGTAGAGCACGTACTGGACATACATTGGCAGTCATCTTAATAGCGTCAATATAAAAGAATTGGTAGGAAAATTAAAATTTCACGATATTATAATATTGTACAACATATAAAATATGGAAATTGCGATAGTTGTTTTCTTTACAGTCCGACACGGTTTAATAAACTAGTGTGAGAAATGAAATTTTGCCAATTTAAGCTTAGACTAGGTAACTCTTCTCACTTCGACTGGTGAATTATTTAACGTCGATGACATGGCTGTTTGGCTAAGTGAGATCGAGAATTCGCCATGTGATTACCCGAAATTCACCTTACAGTTGGGGAAAACCTCGAAAAACCCCAACCAGGTAATCACCCCAAGCGGAAACCGATCACACATCCGAGAGAAGCTTCGGATAACAGGCATTGAATGCCATGATTTATGCATCTCATATAATACGCCTGTTCCATAGCAATAAAAATGACGCAACTCTTGAAGTTCAAGACTAAATGTACTAGGCCTTTAAGAATAAGTTATATCGTACTCATAAATTGTAGCAATTAATTTCAAAGGGTTATTTTTTTTAGATATTTCAAACAAAAAACATTTTTTGAGGGATTTTATTGTAAGGATTTAATTTTAGGATTGTATCTTGAAGACATGTAAATATTTTTGGTTTATTTTTCTTTTTTACTGGCTTAACTGTTTGTTGTTCGTTCCGTTTATTTTATTTTATTATACTGTACCTACAATTTTGCTCATTTTTGCTTAGTTTTCAAGAAAAAAATTGTTTTATATGAGACATTTCATAGTGTGTTTTGAGAAATTCATTGCTTTGATACTCATTACGCTCAGTCAATTTAAAGGAGCAGTGTATTACGATAATAAATTATTGAAAGAATTTTAGTTTTATCCTTTAAATGTGCAGAAATTTGACAAAAACAAATGTAACAGTTTAAAATAATTGCTTTGCAGAACGAAAAGTTATCTCCGCGCTCGATGTTCGTTATTACGGGACAGAAAAGTAAACGAGAGTGTGAGGAAAAATTCGGTATCTGTTCATTTAGTGTTAGGAATAATCGAATGATTATTCGATTGTAGAATTACATCACTGAAATGAATACATTCTTTCGGATGAATTATTCAATAAAAGCAATATATCAATTACTCACTCTGTACGTATTGCCTGAGCGCTTCAATCGAATGGTTTCTTTTCAAATATTCTATACGGAAGACTGTAGTTCTCTCTTTTCACATCATATCGTTTGAGTGTTTCGTCAAGCGAGTCGTTTCATTCGAAAGTCAGGGTCGGATCCTGGAAATGTTCCCGCATTAGTACGCAACACCCACACACAACATTCAAAGCGTATCTATTGTTCGTCATCTGATTCCGAGTGTGAACCTCTTATCATGTGATATAAAACACACATTGAAGAATTAGAATTATATTCTGTATCCAGTTCTCCAGCGCTATTTTTCCCTGTTCCAACATATTTATTTTGTCAGTTTTGTAGGAAATAGTATTTCCATTTTCATATCCTATATTGTCGCTCTTCCTGCAGTAACTCCTCTGCGACATATTTATCGATTTTCAGATTTTTACTTTATTAAATAACTTAAATAGTGATACAGAAAATTATAAAATTCTCTATATGTAATTATATTTCTTTGTTTCGAAAATGTAAGAATTCACAGTCTCCTATGTACGGTTGCCATAGAATGAATAAATGTGTTTTTTCTTCCTACTGAAAAAAAAAAATATATATATTTTGCACATATGAGTTATTGTAGAAACAACGACGATATACAGCTCATGATTGTCTGGCTCATGTGCGTAACATCGACATAAAACCAAGTCCTCTATGTACAGTAGTGGCAAAAAAAACCGGACTGACGGAATAATCAAAGTCCCCGAAATGAGCCACTGCGCATGCCACGCCCGCATTCACAAGATAGCGAGTAATCTATTGAAATTTTTGTAGTTTCGACTGCGACGTAGCCATTTTGAAAGCCATTAGAAAATAAGCTGGTAAAATTCATGTACTGGGAATAATAAGTTAATTACGCAGTAAAATATCGCTGCAATCGAAAAGTATTGGGAATAAATTTGAATAAGGAACAAAAAAAAAAAAAAGTTTCCTTCCCAGGCAGGATTCGAACCACGAAAGTCTTAGTTACCAGTCTATCGTGCTGTCACTGTGAACACAGCTCTGAAATCAGCTACAAGGCTCAGTCCGGTTTTTTTTGCCACTAGTGTACACTCTGTGATCAACAGGAAGTTATGGGCAAGAGCCATATAATGTGTTCTGCATTAACAAAACACGCCTTAAGTAGCCGATACTGAGAAGGTAGAAGTAGATTAGATTAACAGCGGTTCTTTTTACTCGTTATTTAACGACGCTGTGTCAACTGTGTTATTTAGCGTCGATAGAATTGATGATTATTTGGCGAAATAAGGACGAGAATTCGCCATAGATTACCAGACATTCGCCTTACAGATGGGTAAAACCTAGGGAAGAAATCCAACCAGGTAACCAGCCCAAGCAGAAATTCAAGCTACGCCGAGCGCAACTTCGGATTAGCAGGCAAACACGCTACCGCCTAAGCTAAGCCGGTGGCATGTATCGGCCACTTAAATAATATTAATATTAATACATTAATAATAATAATAACAATAATCTATATTAACATACGTAAGGCTACGAGGAGTTGGGATATTTTTACTGTTCATTTACCTAGCTGACTGAGTGGTCAGACCATCAGCCTGTCACGTAGACGGTCCGGAGTTGAGTCCCGGTCAGGCCTGTGATTTTTTATTGAAAAATTCATAGTTACACTTCTGATGAACAACGTCGCAGTTGGAGTTTCTCCCATATTATGCATCTACATCATTCCGTCAACATTTCTCCATTTCGTCATCATTCCATAGCATTCCTCGAAAGCCGACTGGTGACGCACGAGGGGGGGAGGGGGAGGGGCTGGCCTAGGGAGGAGGGGTACGCAGAGAACCTTAGTCTAGTCAACAGGTGTGGGTTTGGGTATGGACCTAGCTTGAGGGTTGTCGCAATAGATGGTAAAATGTCGCAGTGCTGGATCACAGTGTCCCCCCCCCCATAACGAAATTCCATTCCATTTGAAAACATAAGCCCCGACTGCTGAAGCATGCCCAAGTTTTTACTCTAGTTTACTCTAGCATAGTATACAAAGTTTTTATTCTAGTTTACTCTAGCATACAAAGTTTTTAATCTAGTTTACTCTAGCATAGAAAGTTTTTATTCCAGTTTACTCTAGCATAGAAAGTTTTTATTCTAGTTTACTCTAGCATAGAAAGTTTTTATTCCAGTTTACTCTAGCATACAAAGTTTTTAATCTAGTTTACTCTAGCATAGAAAGTTTTTATTCTAGTTTACTCTAGCATAGAAAGTTTTTATTCTAGTTTACTCTAGCATACAAAGTTTTTATTCCAGTTTACTCTAGCATACAAAGTTTTTAATCTAGTTTACTCTAGCATAAAAAGTTTTTAATCTAGTTTACTCTAGCATAGAAAGTTTTTATTATAGTTTACTCTAGCATACAAAGTTTTTAATCTAGTTTACTCTAGCATAGAAAGTTTTTATTCCAGTTTACTCTAGCATACAAAGTTTTTAATCTAGTTTACTCTAGCATAGAAAGTTTTTATTTTAGTTTACTCTAGCATACAAAGTTTTTATTCTAGTTTACTCTAGCATACAAAGTTTTTAATCTAGTTCACTCTAGCATAGAAAGTTTTTATTCCAGTTTACTCTAGCATACAAAGTTTTTACTCTATTAGTATACAAAGTTTTTACTCTAGTTTACTCTAGCATACACAATTTTTACTGTAGTTCTAGGATGTTCTCTGTCGACTCAAACGAATTTATAGTTTGAGATTGTCAACAAGAATTATTTTTGCATTCCTTTAGTTATTCAGTATTTAAACAGTGCTAGAAACACGCATGTCTCAATTATAGCTATAAGTTATACCATAACTCAAAGACTAACACATTCACAGGACGCGCATGCGCATATTAAGAGATTCCTATTTGACTTCTTTCCTTCTTCCCTCACTCCCACTCATTCGCTCAGCATGTCGCTGACTACTCAATGACCACCTGTCTGCCCGCTGTAACTTGGTAGACAAAGGGAATGAATAATCTTATGATATTGTGGGTGTTTCGACTGTCCGCTATAACTTCGTCAGGGTTGCCAAGTTTCCGGAATACAAATAAAGGAGAGTTACAATGTTTAACACGAGGAACGTGGGAGGAAGGAGGGAGGGAGGGAGGGAGGGAGGGGGGGGGAGGGAGGGAGGGAGAGAGAGAGAGAGAGAGAGTAATATAGTAGGGACTGGATTAATCTTGCTCAGGATAGAGACTGCTGGCGGGCTTATGTGAGGGCGGCAATGAACCTCCAGGTTCTCTAAAAGCCATTTGTAAGTAAGCATTTACAATGTAGTATATTTAGTGCTTAGTGTTTACTTCAGTTTTAGCATACATTAGTGTTACGTAGATAGACGAATTTAATACAAATACAAGAAACAATGACCCTCTACGATCTGAAGTGAAGAATATGAAGACGCATATTCAAGCAAGAGAAGTGAACTTAATGCAATTAAATTCATAGAGAGAGAAGCCATAGCAGGAACAATTAGCACTCCACTGGAGAAAGTCCTATCAAGGGTTGCGGAAGCTACGAATATGTCCTTGCGCATTGTGAAGACAATACACAAAGGGGGAATTGATTCTGAACGTAAATGAAAGTTCAGACAAAAAGCAGCAGCTTGTGAAACCAGTCACTAGTGTAGATTATTTCCATGCTAATTATATTAGAAGAGCATTGAACAATTGTATTTCAAAATTAAAAATAGAGAGTCCACTGTTGTAATATTATTAATCATAGCACTTGAAACTAAAGGTTTCTCCGGAGGGAAAACATACCTGAAGAAATTTTATGAAGAAAATAGAATTAAGCGAACTTCTAGGAACAGAAGAGTTACTGATAAGCATCGTATTTGTATAGCAGCAAAATGTTAATTTGTAGTACAGTGTGTCCGAGCTAAATATATCATCGTTGTTCCTGCAATAACTCCTATGTGCAAAACATAAATTTTTCAGTAGGAAGAAAAACCACATTTATTCATCCTATGGCAACCATACATAGGGGATTGAGAATTCTTACATTTTCGAAAGAAATAAATATAATTACATATAGGAGATTTTATTATTTGCTGTAGGCCTATCACTATTTAAGTTATTTAGTAGAGCAAAAATCTGAAAATCGATAAATATGTCACATAGGAGTTATTGGAGGAACAACGACGATGTACAAAAACAACAGCGTATAATACGAGGATTAAACATTAATATTTTGTAACACAAAGCGCAAGAGATAGAAAATCTCTCCGACATTTGCAGAGTCATTGTTGTGTCACATGCCGCGCAAGTGCAGAAACAGAATGAGGACAGGTTATAGATCGGTCGTTTTCTTGTCAGTGGAGATGTGGATGCCACAGCGTAAAGTGCAGTGCGTGCTCTGGTTTTTAGAATTGTATCAGTCACACGTGTTAGCGGAATGCATTGAAGGAAAAAGAATGTACATCCCTCACACGCAAATCCATTTAAGAGTAGGATATCTCTCTTGAGAGACAGAAATCAAGGTGTCAAGAACAGGGAAACATCCTAAGAAGCATGTGACCGAAGAGACTGTGGATAAGGTGAGTCAGTCATTCACTAGAAGCCTACATACAGTACGATTATTTACTCCTGACAATCGCCGGAGATGTGCGCCAGGGTCAGGCGAGTCCATTTAGTTACGCCAAGGAGTGTTTCGGTTAGTTACACGCTTGCCTTCGGAGCGATTGGATGTCATGGATGTCATGCGTGCGGTATATTTCTGGTACAATTAAGCTGTACTGGATTCCTTTACCGACCGCTCGCCCTTATCTCTACTCCGGAGCAGTTCCTTCCCCTCTTTCCCGTCGCTGAGCTGTCAGGACTAAATAATCGGTCTGTAATCAATTAGACCGGCTAGTTGGAAATTTGTTTTCAGAACATGGAAGGAGTGATAGTAGAGAGGACATGGAAACGTAGCGAGGGAGAGAAGCTTCTCAAGCCATTTTTTCTTCCTCTTACGCGTAGCTACGTATCAAGAGATAACGAATGACTTATACAACATTCTAGAAACATCATGCGAAGATATACGCATGAGAATACATGGAGTTAATAAAATCCGATAATTATTTACTTTAGATGACGGCACATTTTTTTGACAAAATTTATTTACAATTTCTTGATTTGGCCTGGGGATAATAATAATAATAATAATAATAATAATAATAATAATAATAATAATAATAATAATGTTTTATTTTCGCTGGTAGAGTTAAGGCCATAAGGCCTTCTCTTCCACTCAACCAGCCTTAATCAATACAATACATATTTAAATTACGAATATTTACACTACACTTAAAAGGTTCTCCAGCTATATTCTTCAGTTAAGTTTTAACGACTAGTAGACTACATACTAGTTTAGATAAACCTATAAGATATAGTAGTAACTTAATTTATGAGCTAATTTAATTCAATCAATTATAATTAATTTGAGACTTGAGATAGCTAGTAAAATGATGAAAATTAATTTAACATAAGCTTACTAGAAATATGTTACAGGGAGAAAAAAAATATATATATAAATCTAAAATATACTTCTATAATGAGAATATTAATGTAATTGCCATTAGAGGTTTTTTAAATCTATTTAGAGAAATTAATGATAATAATAAGAATGGACAGATGTTAGTTTCATTATATGTAATAAATATTAATCAGCAATTAATTTAAGTAAGAATTTATGTAATTTTGACCTAAATAAAGTTATTGTCCAACAACCCCTTACATCATTCTGTAGTGAGTTCCAATTTCTAGCAACTGAAACTGTATAAGATGAAGTATATAAAGATGTCTTGTGGTAGGGTATAATGAGTAAACTGTTATGATGAGATCTTGTACTTAGCTGATGATATGCGGATACATTTTGAAAATGAGAAGCCAAATAGATTGGGGTAGCGGTGCGCAGAATTTGAAATAAGAGAACGAGAGAATGCAGGGCTCGTCGATCGCTTAGCCTTAGCCAAGACAGAGTTTGGAAAGACGGGGAAACATGATCATACTTACGAATATTACAAATATAACGGACGCACGCATTATGCACACGTTGTAGCCTGCTGCTCAAATTTGCATTTAGGCTACTTAATATAATATCGCAGTAGTCGAAGTGTGGCATCACGAGTGTTTGTACAAGTATTAATTTTAATTTATCGGGAAGAAAGTGCTTCAGTCGCTTTAATGAATGAATAATAGAAAATATTGATGTAGATTCATTTTCCGGGCTGAGAGGCCGTGGTCTATTAGTTGGTTTTATACCAGACGTTTCGTCTGCAACTGCGGCAGACATCTTCAGTGGAGTGGTATCCGAGGTCGCAAGACTCTTCTCGGCGTACCTGAGGCAACTGATCCTGTGTCTCGATCGAAAAATCGATCGAAAAATCGAAGGAGAATTGGGAGGAAAATTTAAAAGGTACGCAAAACGCGTCCTTGCAAGGGGTTGGGGGCTGTACAAAACTAAATATGTGAGCTCCAAGCCTGTTGGCCACTAGTCTCACTCCGGGTTACGCTGCTCCCCTGAAGGAGCTCTAGAAAATTTTGAAGGGGAAGCCGAAATTGGACGTAACCTCTTAGGTACCACATACGCGAGGGGGGCTGAGATTGATCAATTGATCACTGAACGGGGCGAGGTGGAGTTGGCTGGTGTTTGCCGTTAGGATGGCAAGACGCCGTCATCTGTTGTTCGATGACAAAGCAGGTGAAGGCCGTCGGAAGAAGCGCCGTGAAATCTAAGCTGCAATTTGAGAGGTCCCTGTCCTTTCGATTTGCGACTTATTGAGTGACCTCCTATGTTTAATAGACTATTAATATTATCTGAACTAGGGCATACATAATTTATAATAAAGGTGGAGTATATATGGGGAAGGGCATATAGGTCCGTGGCCCATTTCTTATAGGGCTCATCCCGACATTTGTCTTACGCCTGAGGAAAACCACGGAATACCTTAGGCAGGATGAGTTGTCTCATATAAGAGACTAGCCAATTTGGCTATTATGTAGGAGGTCATGAGCCTTGTTGATTTGTCTCAATTTCGAGACCAGCCATTTGGCTATATGATGGCTCAATTGCGAAGAGGGGGGAGAGATGTAATTGTTAATTAGGGAGATTCATGGGGATATGAATGCAGGTCCGTGGCCCATTTCTTTTAGGGCTCATCCCGACATTTGTCTTAGCGCCTTAGGAAAACCACGGAAAAACCTTAGGCAGGATGAGTTGTCTCAATATCAGAGACTAGCCAGTTGGCTCTTAGGTTGAATGACTCTATGAATCGATGGATATATACTAGCCAATTGGCGTTATTAGATTTCCATCGATCAACAATGTAGATATGTTATGGAGGGATTTTGTTTAGCCCAGTTAAGACAAGGTCATTTTACAGCGGTTGCACTATCCAAGGAGTCTCATGGAGTTGAGTCGTGGCTACCAAAACCTGGGAGTAACGCCAGCCTCCCTGTCCTCCTGTCTCAATAGTATAGCTAATGGACCTGTCTGGTGTCTACGCCGTAACCTAGGATCATACTGGCCGAGGCCAGATATGAGCGGGTTGGGGTTAGCACGAGCTTCCGCATACAGGTTCCTAGCCAGTCGAGCAATGAACTCGTCTATGGTTGGCAACTCTAGTTCATCATGGAACTTTCTTCTCGAGGCGACTCGGGGGAGATGGGTAATGAGTCGAATCACCTGGTTTTGGACAACTTGGAGTTTACGGAGATGGGACACTGCCGCAAACCCCCATGCGGGTGCGGCATAGGTAATGACAGAGCGAATGAGGGCCTTATACAATCCTGTGTCTGGTTGTGCGAGCGTATTTATAGTGCGGCTCGCGGGCCGAGGCCTGTTGTCGCTGCGGTACCAACACTTGTTTAGCTTTACGCCTTCTTCCTTGCGATTAAAGTTGTTGTTATGTTTATGTATTTCGATCGCTTCTCTATGTAGACGGGGGAAGAAGTGCGTCGTCGTGCTCAAGATGTCCGTGTCCTTGAATCTAATGTTGTGATCGCCCTCTTGATAGGCATGTGCTGCCACTGCCGATTTGTCGATCTGTCCTAGGCGGCAATTCCTATTATGTTCTGTCAGTCTCGTCCTGACGCTCCGCTGTGTAGTACCGATGTAGACCTTCCCGCACGAACACGGAATCCTGTAAACTCCGGCGGACAACAGCTTATCTCGTTTGTCCTTGGATGACCTCAGCATGTTCCGGATTTGCTTGGTCGGCAGGAAGGTCGTTTCCACTTCATGACGCTTCAGCACCCTGCTGATCCGGTCCGTCACATTCCTTAAGTAGGGTAGGAAGACCGTGCCCTTCTTAGTCGCTCGTTCCTGTGACCGCATCGACGGTGTTACTCTGGGACGCATGGCTCTCTTTATCTCTCTGTAAGAACTCTTACATCAGAGACTCGACCCACTTCATAGAAAAAATCAAGATGTTGAGAACGCGGCCTGAAGATTTACTTGTAAGCTTTGACGTGGTGTCATTGTTTACTAAAGTACCGGTCAAGGACACACTGGAGCTGCTACACAAGTTCTACCCGCAAGATGTAGTGGACCTGTTTCACCAGGTTCTGACCACAACGTATTTCCAATGGAATTATGAATTCTATGAACAGCTGGATGGTGTGGCTATGGGGAGCCCGCTAAGTCCGATGATAGCCAACTTCTATATGGAGTTTCTTGAAGAGTCGATCCTCGAAGCCGTGACACTTAAGCCTTCATGCTGGTTTAGATACGTCGATGATACGTTCGTAATCTGGCCCCATGGTGAACGATCATTGATGGATTTCCTGAGGCAGTTGAATAGCTTCCATACGCAAGTACAATTCACTATGGAAACGGAAAAGGACGGCAGGTTACCCTTCCTGGACGTTATGGTACAAAGGAGGACAGATGGCACCCTGGGTCATGACGTCTACAGGAAGCCGACCCACACAGACAGATATCTGCATAAGACCTCCAATCATCATCCCGGCCAGGAACGGGCCATGATGAAAACCCTGATCAACAGGGCCAGGCGGGTAGCCGAGCCACGACACATCCAACGGGAGCTGAGCCATGTAGCGACAGCACTCATGGCCAATGGCTACTCAAGGCCGGAGATAAAGAGAGCCATGCGTCCCAGAGTAACACCGTCGATGCGGTCACAGGAACGAGCGACTAAGAAGGGCACGGTCTTCCTACCCTACTTAAGGAATGTGACGGACCGGATCAGCAGGGTGCTGAAGCGTCATGAAGTGGAAACGACCTTCCTGCCGACCAAGCAAATCCGGAACATGCTGAGGTCATCCAAGGACAAACGAGATAAGCTGTTGTCCGCCGGAGTTTACAGGATTCCGTGTTCGTGCGGGAAGGTCTACATCGGTACTACACAGCGGAGCGTCAGGACGAGACTGACAGAACATAAAAGGAATTGCCGCCTAGGACAGATCGACAAATCGGCAGTGGCAGCACATGCCTATCAAGAGGGCGATCACAACATTAGATTCAAGGACACGGACATCTTGAGCACGACGACGCACTTCTTCCCCCGTCTACATAGAGAAGCGATCGAAATACATAAACATAACAACAACTTTAATCGCAAGGAAGAAGGCGTAAAGCTAAACAAGTGTTGGTACCCGGTCCTAAACAGAACAGATAAGAAGCCACTACAACAAAAGGACGGAACCCAGAACGGGAGCAGCGAACAAAGCGGCGCGGACCGCAGCGACAACAGGCCTCGGCCCGCGAGCCGCACTATAAATACGCTCGCACAACCCGACACAGGATCAGTTGCCTCAGGTACGCCGAGAAGAGTCTTGCGACCTCGGATACCACTCCACTGAAGATGTCTGCCGCAGTTGCAGACGAAACGTCTGGTATAAAACCAACTAATAGACCACGGCCTCTCAGCCCGGAAAATGAATCTACATCTATAGACTCCGCCCGTGAAAGCCTACACTGCAAAATAGAAAATATTTTTTTGGAAGTGTGATTCACTTGTTCATGCCATTCCAGGTGACAATCCATATAAATGCCAAGGTTCTTCACAGTCGAGCTGTATGGAATAGTAGTATTACTTACAATTATCGGTGGCAATTTTTGTTTGTCACACTTCGATCTTTGATGTTCTATTAAGATAGCCTGCGATTTACTTGCATTTAGATTAAGTCCGTGTGTTTTCGACCATATGGATATTGAATTTAAGTCATCATTAACTTTAGTTATGGCGTCAATTATGTAGTTAGGTCGGGTATGCAGATAGATTTGTATGTCGTCAGCATAAATATGGTGTCGGCAGTATGTTAAATTAGAAAATAGTAAAGGTGCTAGGACAGGGCCTTGTGGTACGCCAGTCTTCGTGGTACGCCAAGTGGAATAACGATTATTAATAGACACGCACTGTTGGCGTTCACGAAGATAGGAGTCCATCCACGTTAAGGCATTGTCAGAAAAATGCAATGCTCTTAATTTTGCAATTATTAGTAAGTCAACGTCTAAGGTGTGGAAGGCTTTGGAGTAGTCTAAAAGTGTTAGTATTGTGATCTGTCCTTTGTCTAAAGCTTCAAGTATATCCTCAGTCACTTTAAGCAGTGTAGTCGATGTGCTGTGTCCCGTTCTGAAGCCTGATTGGTAAGGTTCAAGAATATTGTGAGTATTGAGGTAATCTGTCAGTTGTTTGTGCACAATTCGTTCCAAAGCTTTTGAGAGAACAGGAAGAATACTAGTTGGTCTATAGTCATTGGGTGTTACAGGTAGCTTAATTTTAGGAAGGGGACGAACAATAGCCTTTTTCCATATGTCTGGATAATGTGAAGTCATTATGGCTGCATTGCATATATGGGTTAGTGTCGGAAGAATTATGTCCATAATTTTGTTCAGAAGTTCTATATTTATATTGTCTACTCGTTGTGATTTTGACTTGATGCGCTTTAGTGCTGATTTTACGTCAGAAGGTGTTATGTAGGAAAAGAAGAACTTGTCTCGTGCTGGGACGGGTATCGAGATTAATTCATTAATAGTCTGTTGTTTCGATGCGGCGTCAGGTGAGTGGGTAGTGGTGGATGTGAAGTAATTGTTTAGATCATCTAGACAAATAGTATTGTCAATTTGTGACTTAGATTGTCCCAGTCCCATTGACCAAACATTTCTCCACATATCGGATGCTCTAATATCAGGTTCAATGAGGCTGTAAGCATGTCTAAGCTTAGCATTTCTAATCGTCTGTGTGGTCATATTTATTAGTCGCTTGTACCGCAAGAAATCTATGTCACTTTTTAGTCTCTTGAATTTGGAAAAGCTTCGTCTCTTTGTCTCATCAATGATCGGATTTCTGTAGTCATCCAGGGAGCTGGAGGTCTCGTAATGCGTCTAGTTTTTATTGGGGCATGTTTGTCATATAATGTAATAACAAGGTTGTTAAAAGCTTGTACTTTTTCGTCTACTGTACGGAAAGTTCAAATATCACGCCATGGCAGTAATAACGCATCAGAAATTAAAGAGGCGTCGTTGATATGCCGCAGTTCTCTATACTGAAAGCGTTTTGGTGTTGCCTTAGGACACTGCAATGCATACTCTACAAATATAATACTATGTGCAGAAATCCCAGGCGCCGGTAGTTGTCCGTGCGTTATTATTTTGTGGGGATTTGTAGTTGCTATTATGTCTAGTAGTGTTTGTGCAGTCTCTGTATGATGAGTGGCTTGGAGAGGTAGAATTGTCATATTGCAGGCCGCAAACATAGTTGAGAGCCGTACACTGGAAGAGGACGTTACTAGAAGTTTGTTGTTAAAGTCACCCATTACTACAACGTGTTCATAAAGCGGCAAGATGTCTAAAAGTGAATTTTCTACGTCAGTTGAATGATTTACCTTCGGTGGTATATAGACAACTCACAGAAGACACATTTGTAGACTTGCATAAATTTCAATAAATAAATGCACTGTACGCGGAGGGAGAATGAAGAATAACTTTATGTCGAAGATCAGATCTAATGTAAGCTGCTACACCGCCGCCCCCTTTGCCTATTGTCATTTCGACACAGTACATAACCATTAATATCTACAAGAGAAGAGGACAGTGTAGGCTTCAACCAGCTTTCGGAAATTAGAATTGCATGCATATCATTTGGAGCGAATATGGAATAGAATCATTGAAATGACAAATAACGCTTTGAGTGTTGACGTGTGCTACCTTAAGGTTAGTGGATACGTACAGTCTTAGAAAAAATTTTTGTTGCGCATATAATTTGTAAGTCCTAGAAAGGAGGCAAAGAGCATGATCAGATATACAACGAAACAAAACTATTTTTTTTACCTCAACTAGTCCTCTTGTGAACCAGGTCGCTCGTCCTCTGATCATGCGCACTGTCTTCTATCTGGGACTTAACGATTATCTGCGCAACAAAACTCTTCTTTAAGGCTGTACGGTCGCGTCAAGGGATCGTTGAAAAATGTAAATAAATTATTTCTGCGACACAACTTTTTTCTAAGGTTGTACAGTCGCGGCAAGGGCAAGGGAGAAAACATCCCACCAGCTAAAGCAGACCATTCCAAGTGGGCAGCCACCGGGATGTCCCATGACTGTCCTGTGTTTACATGAGCCGAGCAGAGCCCCGGAGACAACAAGTGAGTGGGGAAAAAAGGCGGAATGCCGATCGCTGAGAGGGATGCCAGACCGCCTGGAATATTGTAATATCTACTTTTCAAAATTTGACATTGAAGCCTTATCAATTCTTTTTGTAATTTAACTGGAGCCTGCTCAACATTTACAGAAAAGGACGTCATAAAAATGTTCACCAAGTTCCTGCACGGGGCGAGAGATTGTTTTGTGGAGAAAGACTAATTTACTCCAATAACGTCACCAGGGAAGGACATAATATCTCTGAAGTTGAAATCATGCACTCCTTAACAAACATTCCATCCGTAAAAGGCCGGTTACTTTTGCTGATATTTAGGGCAACAATATAACTTGCATGGAACTCTTTCGGAACTTGACTCACTCAATGTGCTGCGAAAAAAGAGAAAATTAATTTTTAGTGACATTGTCACTATACAAAAAATATATACTGTACTTAGTTAAACGGACAGTTTAACAAACGTTTTTATAATAATACTCATACATTGTTGACAACTGTTCAAAATAAACTTACTATAACCATTAATTTAATTATATTGCCTTTAGAGTACGGTACTTAATTAGTTGAAATGGTATTTACCTCGTCGTAAGAAGACTGCAGTTCGGCCTTTAGTTTCGTTATTATTGCCTTCCTCTCTTCGCTGATAATATGAGCGAGGGTATCATAATGTTTAACGTCAAAGTGACGCTTAATGTTGTGTTTTTGCCCGACATTGATATGACATATTAAAAGCTAAACATTGTTGTCGTCAGATTAGACGAAATATAAGCCCTCCCAAGAGGGGTTATATCCTGAACCGACTGTCGACGTACTTCTCCTCATTCTTATTCAAAACAGTTAAGCACAAACGATAGTAAATCATATGAATGAATGAATGAATGATGGAACGCATAATCCAGCAATGCCTGAAGAATATAATCGAACAGACGAGGGGAAGAGTAGATGATCGCATGCATTCGTACACCACCACAGCCTCAGCGACAGAGAAGAGTGGGAGTCCGCCCTGGGCAGACACAGGGCAACGTCCGGGTGCCCTAGCCCTCAAACGCTGTATTGAAATAGTCTGAGCTAAAGTAAGGGCCAATCTTCGGTATCTCACCACACGACACACGGGACTGAAGTCTGATTTGCGTTTCGTTATAGCTTGGATGTTTTAAATGAGGCGTATGTGACAAGGTTAGTGGGTTGGTTGAAGGGACATTTAAAGGACATGAGGCTGAGGAATGTGAAAAGGTTTCAGTGATGTAAGTAATTTTTCTCTCCCGAGTGTAGTGTGGAGAGATATCATAGTTTCATCTAAATACGTAATTCAAAGTTATACACACAGCAATAAATAGACAGTAAAAACGCAGAAAAAAATAAAGCATTCTGTACATACAAGGGTGAGAATTATTGTCACTACCAACGAGGACAACATATTCAGAAACAAGATCATATTAAAGGCGAGCTGCTGATCAATGCTAGACATCATCGTGTACGACATGCTTTGGCGACATCGTTAAAAACTTTAAATTGGGAGATTCATGAGGAAATACATTGTGTATCATCAGATGGTTCTTTCAGACGGGCAGACATTATTGCTATAAACAGACGCTTAAAACGGGGTCTTGTTCTAGACCCTACTATCCGTTTCGAAAGAAACCTAAATCAGGCCACCGAAGTTGATATTGAGAAGAAGTCCATATATGAACCTTGTCTGCCTTATATTTCTCAAAAGTACAACGTCCCTCTTAAACAATGGTCTGTCATTGGTTTGCTGTATGGCAGTAGAGGTTCTATTTCCAAATTCACATGGAATTATCTTAAAGAACTTCACATTCCTTTTGATTACGTAATGTCTGTCTTATAAATATTATCAAGGATTCTCTTCAAATATTACATCATCATTTCTATTTCAATTAATCCACTTATATATTTGCCTTCAACAATTAATTTTCTTTTTTTTTTAATGTTTCAAATCAAATATTGTACATGTTTATTGTATTCAGGACCCTTGTGGTCACTCAAATTCTTTGAGCTGATGTCTATAATTTAGAATTTATATATATATAAAGATCCACAATTAATTCATTAAAGCGCTTCAACGTAAATAATAAACTGTACGATAAGATTCATCTTATCAAGCACGATCCATATGCAAATTTAATATAATATAAAACAACAATAATTTAAAACAGTATTAAATAATCAGTCCACTGAAATGTTATTTTATTCCTGACCTGAACATTAGCTTCGTACTTCGATATGCTTCAACTGTCCTTCCGTTCCCTGGCGACGTCTTCCAAACTACCAATCACGCACTCATACAGCCTTTCAGACGGACAACGGCTAGACGAGTGTATGAGTTTCACCCCCCACCCCATGGACTTAAGATCTTCATTTGTTCGACTTTCTTTATTCCTTCCCTCAACAGTTAAAACAATGCTGACAACATGTCTATGAATACACCAGATTAGAATCTTCTTCGTGGAAAGGAGAAAATTAACTCTTTCTGCTGAAAACCAAGAAGAGGAAATACGTCCAGAGTGGTGTAATTAACTTTTGTTTATTATCAGACAAATGTTGGCCTATTATTTATTTTGGAGCCATTCACTTGAATTATATTCTTGAGTTTTGTGTATTGTTTGTTCATGTTAATGTTAATTTCCTCATAGGAAATTTATTATAATGTAGTTTCCTGATTAGCTATAATATATAGCCTACATTATGTTAATTATTATAGACGTTTTCTATTGCTGTGGAAAGCAAGTTCCTACCGTCTCAACGCGTAGGCCCTACTACCATTTCTTCTACAGGATGAACTTTAAGTAATGTTATTAATTTCAGGGGGGTTTATTTCATATATTTCAGACAAAAAAAATGTAAATACAAGTGAAGGGTTCAGAGCCATAGTGGGCCAAGCGCCATCTTCTGGTTGAGTGTTAGAGAAGGCCGTATGGCCTTAACTCTGCCAGGTTAAATAAATTATTATTATTATTATTATTATTATTATTATTATTATTATTATTATTATTATTATATATTAAAAACAGAGAAAACAAGAGTTAAAATTAAGTGAATACCATAATTCAATTAAACATATAGCAAATAATATGAAGTATGCATATTAAAACTAAATGATATGTCAATTTTCATTAAACTATGGCATTCACTTAACTTAAAATCTTGCTTTCTCCGTTTTTAATAAATGGCGCTTGGCCCACTATGGTTCTGAACCCTTCAATTTTGCTCGTGTTTACTTCCTTTTCGAGAAAAAATGATTTATATGAAACATTTCATAACGTGTTTTGGGAAAGCCACTGACTTAATTCCCAATATGCTCAGTCAGTTTAAGAGAACAGTGTATTATGATAATAAATGATTGAAAGAATTTTAGTTTTGTCCTTCAAACGTGCAGAAATTTGATTCGAACAAATGTTACATTATAAAATTCCTTTGCATAACGTAAAGTTACATTCGTTCGGATCAAATTTCTATACATTTAAAGGAGAAAAATAAAATTATTTCAGCCATTTACTATCATAATACACTGCTCTCTTAAATTGATTGAGTATACTGGGAATTCAATCAATGCTCTTCCCAAAACACTCTTTGAAATGTTTCATATAAAACAATTCTTTTTCCTAAAAAGGGAAGCAAAAACGAGCAAAATTGTGTTACACATTTTTGTTTGAAGTGTGTGAAAGAATAACCTCTGAAATTAATGGCATCACTTACGGTCCACTTTGTATTAGGAAAACAACCCGTGTCAGGATTATGTGGCAATGGGGAGACCATAGTAATAGTACCAAATAGGTTATTCTTTATCTCGTGAAACCAAATGCATGTGTGCGCCGTAGCTTACAGTAAGAACCTTATGGTGGGGATAAGTGAGCTAGCTAGCTGCAAGTATAAGCATAGAGAAGAAGGGAAGCTTCTCAGTCCAATTTCTTTTTCCCTGATGCGCAGTTAACGACACAACGAATGGCCTATAACATTATTATTGATTTTCTGTGCAGTAAATACAGTTAAAATAAATTATGCTGAGGATTCAACTTAAAACACATATGGTTCCTACCGTCCTTTTTATCAAATAAGCTGATTTTATTTTTAAAATTTAAAATATATACGAAAATTCTACTTTGAACAAACTGTAAACAAAAATATGCATATTATGAGGATTGACATAAAATGTAATTCTGTGATATACAACTTGTAGGCTTATTATTATTAAGGCGTTCTGCATTTATTAAAGAAGAAAACGTAGGCCTATTTCTGCTAGTCTTAAGCTCAAACAATGTATCTGGCTTGCGTATGTGTGGCTGGGATTCAATTCTTCCAACATGCTGGTGAAGGAGTTGTGGGAATGAAAGACGAAAAGGGAAATCAAGGGAAACTGTGTAGACCAGCCCTGGGCATAAAGGGAAAGGAAAAAGGAAAGGCGATTACCAACACTATCACTACCATTACTAGGTCTACTACTACTACTACTACTACTGATAATAATATTAATAACACTTATTTTTTTAGGAATTAGGATTGATTTATTTTTGTTATTAATTTAAATAAAGTTAATAGAATATTTAAACTTCTTTCTTATGCTTTCAAAACATATGCTTTTCTTTAAACCTTGGAAACATATTTAAGTTATCTCAAATCTTAAATCAGATGATAGTTAATCGTGTTTCTTGCATTCAGATGGTAGAGCGCGCAGTATCTTATTTCATACGCCGCTCTTGCGCCTATTTGTATGGCGTGCCTAATCACACTCTTGCGCTCAGGTCACACAGTCTCCTCCTGGAACTGTCAGACGTCGCAATCTCATACATCTGCCACTGCGACGTAAGTGAAATATCTGATTCTATTTTCCACTTGATGTTTGCAGCGAATTGGTTTTCTGCCTATAAGTGTTTGCCATGACGTCTTAAAAGATGTAACCAAACCATTCGTCATTTGTTTGTGAATTGTCAGAAACATACTAATGGAATTCCTGCATGATGCGGTGGATGTTACAACTGTTCTTGCTCTAGAAACTTACTCTGGCGGAGGTTATATGGAAGGAAGTTGTTCTGGAATGTACTATTTAAAAGCAAGGAGATATGCAATTGCAGAAGGAAGCAGCAACTTTCAAGTAGAATATTCAAACTTGTCATCTTGTAACATGACGTGACATTTCACGGTTACTTCTACTCCATTGATTGGAGAGGGAGAGAAGTTAAGTCAATTTCCTGCAGAGTTGTAACTTCCAAGAAATAAGTAATTCAGTTTCATACCGACAAGGAAATAATGCCATGAAAGAAAGAACTACTCGAAAGTTTTATTTATTTTAATCAGTTATTTAAAGACGCTATATCAACTGCTAGTTTATTTCACGTGAATGGAATTGGTGATAGAGAGATGGTATTTGGTGAGATGAGGCCGACAATTCGCCAGCCACCATTACAGTTGGGGTAAATCTAAGAAAAAACCCAACTGGATATTCAGCCCAAGAGGGAATCAACTTCTATTAATTTTATGGATTATCCGTTGTCTAGACCTTCATACAGGATGTAATAGGTATAAGTGCCATTATTTTAACTGATGATTGTTCATGTCATTAGGAAGAAAAAATATCCTCACAATATTAGGCATTTGTCAACGTTGCTGGATGGGGAGGAGGGTGTTTACAAGTACAAGCGGATACAGACGTAGTGGTATAAAACAGATGCTCTGTTCTAATGCAGGGGCGGTCCGTTGTTTACATGAAATGAACAGAAAATACAAACTCTCAATCTCATTAATTAAAGTTTATGGTAAATTTCCATTTTATTTAACAATATTGGGAATATTGGTCCATTTTTTTAATTGTACGTCTAAAAAATAAACAATAATGGTTTACTGCACATAATCACACGAACTTTTTTTAAATGCAATATTTTAATCTCACCCGCTTTCATAAAGCAGTACCATTTTTAAACAAATTTCTGTTTGTGTGATTTTCGAAACTAGGTAGGAGATTTCTAGTTTCTAATAATCGTTGAGAAACCGCTACAAAAGTTCGCCGATTAGGTAACCTTGATTGCGGAAAACATTGACGGTACATCTTCTTACCTCACTTGAATTACGACGGCTTTCTCCATAAATTAATAACATATGATATTCCTAAACTGTGAATGACATTGTAAGTTGTTTATCGAATACCTGGTACCGAACTGTCATCCGCTCGGCAGTAGAGCTATGGACAGGGAGCTTGTAATCAGCTGACTCGTACTTAACATCTGTGCAGGGTACTGCTTGCTGAACACGTTGCCACGTCTCTCACTCCAGCATATTAACAAATTTAAGCATGCAATTTTATTTAATTTCACCAAAACGTAATAGAACACACAAATATGTATTTAAATTAATATTAACTCTTTGCTAGATGTACCTACTGACGTAATTGTTTTCGTAATTTTACTAACGATATAAGCAATATAACGCGAAAAAAATAAGAGAAGAAATATATATATATATATATATATATATATATATATATATATATATATATATTTTTTTTTTTTTTTGGGAAAACTGCCAAGTTTTGACCCTATGTTGTATGAACATTTTTTGAACCTGTAGACCGTCCCCGACGACGGCACTTATACCCCTTTCACCCTATATAGTGCAACCTACTTTTTTTTTCTTCGTTCTCGTCATTCACTTCGTACGCGAGGAACCTTTGCTGTATTATGATACATGATGCATTCATATCTGCAGCCTGAATCGCAATGTTGGCCGCTAACACATCTCTCCTCAAAGCAAAGAACTATACTGCGTTCCATGTTGTCTTATAGCCGACGTAAACATTGTCGGCAGAGGAAGGGTGAGGGATACTTGCCAATCAACCAATGGCAGAGATCACAATCTAAGCTTAACTTGAAGTTTGGCCATCTAAAGCGTTCTAATCTCTGCCGAACTTCAAGAAAAGTTTGCAACATGACCTATGCCATTGATTGATTAACAATTATCCGTCTCCCTTCCTCCGCCGGCAATGTTTACGTCGGCTGTCAGATATTATGGAACGCAATATAGGTGAGACGAGAAACAGCCAGCCGGTAATTTTATGTCCCTTAAATGTTTGGCACAGGCCCTTATATTCACATTTACTCCTAAGAATACTATGCTAAGAATTTTTATTTTCATTACATAATTCCTAAAATGCGTCACTTTCGATTATCTTTGAACAGAACAGTTATTTACGTAACTAGGACAGAAAGTGATACTCTTGTGTATGAGTGAGACGTTTACATACATACATACATACATACATACATACATACATACATACATACATACATACATACATACATACATACATACATGTGTTCTGCTCATGGAATCTTTCCTATTTTCTGCCTTCCTACTAGTCTCCGCATATAATCCACATATCTTAATGTCGTCTATAATCCGATATCTTCTTCTGCCTCGAACTCTTCACCCGCTCACCATTCCTTCGAGTGAATCCTTCAGTAGGCACGCAGTTTCTTCTCAGCCAGTGATCCAACCAATTTCTTTTAGGCCTAGATATTAATATATAATTTAGTTCAATAGTTCCATAAAAATGTAGACGAAACGAATCAAGCGGGCAATCCTTCAAGTGAATTATGGCGTTGATGATGTCAACATCACTCTTTATTTACCGTGTGCTTTTAACTGGGAGGCCATTCTGCTGTGAAGGATGATTAATTTCAATTTGTGGTCGTCTACTGTCAGATGGAGATAACCGTTAATATATGAGCTTATCCCATAAGCTGTTAAAGGGCAAACGGAGTAAGATCCTAATTCATAAGTATTCGGTTATAATATATCTCCATTTTTAACTTGCAGGTCTTAAAAACGTTATTATTTCCTGTTTTGTTTTGTCATAAAAAAGTAAGACTTACTGTGACGCTTCAAAAATTGATTTCAAACTTTCGCTGAAATACAATTTTTCAGTAATCCTGAAAAAGAGAAATTAGTTTCCGGTATGTCATCTGTCTATCTTTCTGTCTGTGCACAGGAATGTCTCCTAATCAACAGGATGAATTTCGTTCACTTTTTTTTTATCTACGAGTCAATATACCATAAAATATACATGACATACAATAAACAACATATCCTATTTCTAGTACAGACCTATACTCCGTTTGTGGAATCTGTGGAGAATGGAAACCTAAACAAGTCCTTTGTGCAAATGGGAGTGGAGGGGGCCAGTACAATAACCGCTCTGGGGGAAAACATTGATTGAAGATGAGCGTCTAAAATGCCACCCTTACCTATCACCTTGTCACGCGTACATTACCCCTTAGAGGCTGTGAGCCGATGCAGCCTGCAATACATTCCCGCACTGATAGACTCCGCCCAAATGCGTAGATTTACTCCACAGATTCCAGAAACGGAGTGTAGCGGCCTGTTTCGCTCTCTTAAGTCTCTTAGTCATTTCAGGGTTCTGTCAAGTTTTATTTTTTCTATATACTGACTCTGGAGAATTATACGTGGTTATCTCGTCTTGGACCATTCTTGAGATATCCTGCATTTAATATTTTTGTATTATTCACTTTTACAGAGAAACACCTTACCATAATCATTGATAGGGATTGTATTCTTTCCCAGGGCGTACAAAAATAAGGTTAGTTGCTCACAGACTATATATACGTGACGTCATATTTGGCGTATGGCACAGGTAGTATCAGGAAATGGAATGGAATTTACGGGAGGGGGGCAGTATGGCTCAGTACTGCGACCTGTTACGATCTATTGCGCTAATCCTCAAGGTTCATTCCCGAATCCACACCGGCTGACTACACTAAGGTTTGCTGCGTATCCAGGCTTGAGCAGGCAACCCCCCCCCCCCATCGTCTCTAGACCAGCTTCGATCGACAGGGAATGAGCACTGTTCAACGTTAAATGGTGCTCACTTTGAACACATTCTCTCTAACTGTGCACAGGCATCAGCTCTATTCAGAAAAATGACGTGCTTTTTGTATCGCAACGCTTCCAATTCTAACGCCGCCTAGCTGACTTAGGGCGCGACGCTGACCCTAGTTGCCTGACAAAAAAATGTTTGTTTTGGCGCCTTCCACTCAGTAGCGGACGGTGGGTTTGAAAGTTGAGGAGGTCAAGACGTGAATAATGAGAATATAAAAATATAAGGTCGTGACGTACCTCATTACCAACCGCAGAATTGATAGATTTTAAGAAATTAAAATTAGGTTTTCCATTTTATGTTTTAGGATTTTAAATCTTATGTTTGGGAATTTATATGATTTTACGGAGGAAAAAAAATAAAAATAAAGAACATACTGTTAATATTATTACAACGACTTGGTAAAGATTACCTCTCTTTAGGACACTAAGTCTTAGGTCTTTTTAGGTCATACTGAATTTAATCAAGTTACTCTTTGTACATAAAACGAACAAGAAAAGCAATATTTCGAGAGTAACGCGATGGCAACAAAATTGATTTGAACCTAAGAATCCGGGTCTTGCTCATTACTATTATAGTCTAATTTTACAGCAAATTAACTGGACGATCCTCTTTCTTCGCAAACCGAACAATTAGGTCACAACATACTGAACAACTGCTACTAGAAGAAGCTAGAGACAAATCTGCATTTGTTTCTAAACTCACGATATTTAAAAAATACTGTATAAGTAAATACATCTCGTAACACAAAAGAATAAAATAACAAGAACACCCGCAAACAAGAGAAAATCTAACAACGTAAATGAAAACTTTTACGCAGGGAGAGAAAACTAACAACACGTGACTCAATTTTCTAAAACCACGAAGAGAAAAAAAGAGAGAGCTTCCCAATACAGCCCAAACCAGCCGTGACTATAAGCAGTACAGTTGTAAGCGGTGGGTAGGACGTCTCCAAATCGGCTCCCCTCGCGCGTTCTAGTCAAGTTTAAACACTCTTCTAACCAGATATCTTATTGGTTGAACTGCTGTTGTCATGGTTACCTGGGAGTAGCGTCATGTAGCCGTCTCCCGCTCTCGCATAGACACTGCAGGCTGCTAGATGTCGACTATACAGGTTACAGCGCTATCTGTTATTTTTCAGTACGAATTATTTGTACTATCTACAGTATAGCGAGCGGGCATCACCAACTGGATGTGGTCGACTTTACGTAACTTACATCTTAGTCATAGTGAATAGTAAAATTAATATAAAAGGAAAAATGTTCGTCATTTGCTGTAACTTGTCTGTGATCTTAATTCAGCTGGAATTATTACTGCCATATTGTGTTCTGGTAAAATATTAGGGGAGGCACGGCCTCCCTTGCCTCCCCTGAAAATCCGCCGCTGCTTCCACTAACCCTTGAATTAAATATATGAACTTTTGAGACACCCGGTATAATTCAGTAACGTAACCTATACATATAAAGTACTGGGTTGTACATTAATAATCTTTCTATTCCTTGTTCATACATATTCAAATCTTGAAAATTTCAATAAATTTTAGTTATACATTTTTAAATGTGGCTGTTACTTAGCCATTTGACCGAAGGGTTTCCTGAGCCATAGTTAAACTCTTCGCCTCTGTAGCGTTACCTTTGGCAGGTACAAGGTGAGACAGGGTCTACAGCACACTAGTACAATGATTATGGTAATCAATAGAGCAATGGCGAAACTGCAGTGGTGGAAGTGGAAGTATTCCGTCTTTGCCCACCACAAATTTCATTTGTATACACTGTGATGTCAACACCTGTGGAGTAACGGTTAGCGCGTCTGGCCGCGAAACCAGGTGAGCCGGATTCGATTCCCGGTCGGGGCACGTTACCTGGTTGAGTTTTTTTCCAGGGTTTTCCCTCAACCCAATATGAGAAAATTCTGGGTAACTTTCGGTGCTGGACCCCGGACTCATTTCATCAGCACTATCACCTTCATGTCATTCAGACGCTAAATAACCAAAATGTTGATAAAGCGTCATAAAATAATCTACTAAAATAAATAAGTCCACTGTGATTCGAACCGGGGTTACCAGAGTGGAAACTCGACGCTTTATTTATTTATCTATAAATTAAAATCATGCGAAGATTCTTAAAAATAAAAAACCCAATTTTGTACAAACATCCAAGAGGAGAAATAGGAATCTACGTCCGTCGTTTTCATGTAGTGTCAAATATGCACCTTTGCAGTTGCTTACATCATGTGCAGCAAAATAACTATGCGACAGTTATTAATAATCAAGAGGATATATTGTGTATACGATTGGATAACTAAACACTAGTGCCGCTGGAAAGCGTGAATGGTTGGCGGGATACATGTTGTTCCCCTGAACGCGCGGTTGGGTTCCTGGCGGAAAGCGCACGTACGAATTGCTACCCACGCAAATACTGAACACACGCATAGCGTATTTGCGAATTAGAGATTCTACAGACCGGAAACAGCAGTCAAACAATGCGTGTGTACGTACAAACGACGCGTCCTCCACTATAGCCGAAAAGCCAAGTCTGTAACGTGTAGCTTACTCAACAGATGGAATCTGATGTTCTTCACCAACTGTGAATAAGCATTACCTAGGTCTACCTGAGGTGTGAACATCATTGCTGTATTTACCAGGAGTATTTTTGCATACAGATATAATATGTGTCTATATATTTTGGTTGAGGAAACCTGTGTTATCACAGAAAATTCCTTTATCACAGAAACCTGTGTTGTAACAGAAAATTCCTTTATATACAGGGTGAGTAAAACGTATGGAACAATGCTTGTAAGTTTCTTATTTCTAATTTTCTGAAGAAACTATTCATACAAAAGTTGTAGGTTATCAAAGAACGAATATTGTGAACATGTTTTCAAATAAGGTACCTGAGGGTATTAAGGCCCACTGCCTAGTTTTGCCATTAGTTATACACTTTTGCAAAAGAGAGCAGCAGCTCTTAAGACCTATTTCTTCTTGCATTCGAGTCAGGTATAAAGAAATTAGATTCTCCTTCTTGTTTGTAGCTGACTGATGGCAACAAGTTATGTGTGATTATTTCTGTATTCATTATACAATTTTGGAATATTTAAGTTGATATTTAATCGTTATTAAATGTGTAAACATTAAGAAGTTTGGGGCTACCGTGAAACTTTCACTAATGAGCATATGAGCAGTCCATAATTAAAATTGGCGCGAAGTAACAGAGCAGGAAATAAGGCCCATGAAATAAATACGTGGAAACGCCCACAAGGTCATAGAAGTTCCTGAACTATAAAGTTCAAACTCTGAAGCACAATATTTTTTGCAAGAAATGAAATAAACAAAAGACTGACAATTCCTAATGCAGAAAGAGCACTGGATGAACCATCAACTTCAGGATTTGTAAACATCCAGGGGACGCGGATGTGTTCTGTCTGCGAAGAGAATTGTTGTAGATATACATATCTGTGTTTCTTGTGAATGTTGGGTGCACGATGAATGTGTAGGTCTCACTGAGGAAAAACTGAAGACTTTGTATGCCCAAATTGTGTTCAATACTTACATTTTTATTGTGGGCCTTATTACCTGTCACAGCAGGATATAAGGCCCAGTGACATGATGTTAATCTTTATTGCTCACAGCATTTATGTGTCTGTTTGAATATTTATTTGAAGTAAAATATTATAGGATAACTATAATAGTATGTTATTCCATTATTTAAAAATGGCTAACGTCTCCATTTTAAAGAAAGAACGTTTTATTCCTTAGGTGGGCCTTATTAACCCCTGTTACCTTACTATGTTATTAATTTATAAATGATGTGCCAATGAGTCTGTTTTTTTAAATGCCACCATGCACTTATTTATCTATTTTTGGATTCTTCAGGTATCTGTACGTACAAAATCACCGGTTATATACCCATTTGCAGTGTGAATAAATACATTTTTTTTGCTATTTATAAACTATTGTTTTGTAAAAATTACCTCTTCTGATCACAATGTATCTGTACTAAACAAAGGAAAATTTTAATGCTTCAGTACATCATTTGACGAGGCTTTGAATTAAACAATTGCAGTGGGCAGGATCAGACATGAAACGAAATAAAACTAAACTAATTTTATTACCTCAATTACAAATTCTCTTGTGAACCACGTCCTCTGATAATAAGTTTTGTCTGCTTTCTGGGATTTATAAAGTATCTGTGCGATAAAACTTTTTTCTAAGACTGTACATATCAGCCAGAACCTCAATCACAAACGTTCTGTTTTAAAAATAATAAATATATTATAAATCTAAAAACTTAAATGTAGCCCATTTCAGGGACATTTTAAAATATTTTATTAGCATTAATACCCACGATTCAAACACAAGCCGGAAACGGATTATCTGGCGAAATTCGTAAACTTGTAGATACTTGCTTACTTGCTGTTTGGGAAAATGAAATGGAAAGAGTAAATGAAAAGGGACGTTTGGCAACCCTACTCAAAGACGTCACAATAAAGAAATCATTGCCATTCAACGTTTTTCTTTCTATAACCATTATGTTCGTGTTAGAGGAAAATTCTTGAGGCACGCCCGTTTCATACACTATCATTGCATATGAAGATATACACCGGCATACAGTATATCAAACTGTGCAAGCAATGAATCACTCTATGTTTGTTTGTGGCTACAATGGCACGGCCGTGTGCGTCTAATAAAATGCCGATACTCCATTCCCTCGCTATAGCATTTAATTTGATGTGTGGAGGTGATGGGCTGATAGGCAATGCGCTGTTATTGTGGCGCCTGCAAAAAGCGTTAAATAAGGGAGAGAGGGTGTGACGTGGTATGAAGATTGATACCACATCGATTATATCTAAAACATGATATAATCGCTCTATCACAGGGCGGCCCATAACTGACTTCACTAAAATACTTCGTCAAGAGAAATCTGGTAGAGGTAGTGAAACAGAAGTAGCAGCCTATCATAAAGGGAAGTGGAAGAAGGAAATAAGAAGATAAAAAATAAAAGAAAAGAAGCAAGAATGGAAACAAATGAAGAGTACACGGGAAAATAGACGAATGTCACAATACTCTTAAGGTTAATGTCAGTATCAAATTCAATAGATTACTACAAATTTTAGTGTTGTTCTTATAAAACATGGTAAAAAAGAGAACTATCACCATGGACAGCCACCCTTTCCTTGATTTTTAATATGAACAGCAATAAAATCTTCAGCAATATACTGAATTGTATCATTACTTGACCCTAAGTCCACACCTGTGGAATAACGGTTAGTGCGTCTGGCCACGAAACCAGGTGGCCCGGGTTCGAATCCCGGTTGGGGCAAGTTACCTGATTAAGGTTTCTTGCGGGGTTTTCCCCTCATCCCATTATGAGAAAATGCTGGGTAACTGTCTGTTCTGGATCCCGGACTCATTTCACCGGCATTATCACCTTAATTTCATTCAGACGCTAAATAGCCTGAGATGTTGATACAGCGTCATAAAATAACCTACTACTAATCTGACCCTTAACACCAACGTGACATTAATTTTTTCCTCTCTACTCTTCAAATAGAAGGAATAAAAGATAGCAAGGAAGGAAGAAAGAGCAACAGAATGAAAAATTAGAAAGAACAAAAGGGATAGGAAGAAAGTATCTGGAGGTATAGGTATCCTACAAACAAAACTCAGCTCGAAATCCTCGCGACGTGCATGCTATACTCCTTTTACCCCCTACAGTAGGCGTGAGATGCTGGGAACGGGAACATATGTCATCTGCGCGAGACAGTCACGCCTGCTGGTTTCTGCGCACTGAGTTTTCCTTGTTGGATGCCTATATGATTTGCTACTTTCAGAAAGATTTAAAGAGAAAGTGAGAGAAAGAAAAAAATAAATAATGGACAGAGAAGAAATAAAAAAGAGATAAAAAAGAAAGAAAAATATGGAACAAATAAATATATATAATAAAGTACAAGAATATAAACATAAAATATACGGAAAATAAAGAGAGAGAAAGAAAGATGTAATGGACAGAGAATAAATAAAAAAGTGGTAAGAAAGAAAGAAAAAATTATGGAACAAGTAAATATATAATAAAGTACAAGAATATAAACATAAAATATACGAAAAATAAGAAAGAGAAAGAAAGAAAGAAAGAATGGACAGAGAAGAAATAAAAAGAGGTAAGAAAGAAAGAAAAAATTATGGAACAAGTAAATATATAATAAAGTACAAGTATATAAACATAAAATATACGGAAAATAAGAAAAAGAAAGAAAGAAAGAAAAATTAGAATTAAGTAAGGTAGGACAAGAGAAAAATAAAGGTGCAGAAAATGGGAAAGAATGCAATAGTAATATGCGTTACAAGAGCGGTATGTTGACGTTTTCATGTTCCAGGAAAAGATTGAAAAAGCGAAACGTAGTTGAGCTTTTTTAATTTCCGAGAACATGAAAACAAACATACCGCTCGTTTATCGTACATTATTTTGTGCGAAGATCGTTCATTACATACCTGAAAGAGAAATTTCTAATTAGTTGCAATGAAATCTCCATCTTGGTTTCTGTTCAATGACGGCAACTTTGGAAAACAAATATATCTATCTTCAACATTGTTGCTATAAAATGTTTTCTGTGTTTACTATATTCCAGCAGGCCGTGATATACGTCTGTCTTTTTTTCCCCCTCCAGTCTATAAATGCGAACTTAAAACAAACGGTAAGGTTATGTAATGATTTATTTTTCATTTTAATATTTTAACAATATTATTTATATAACATATTGAGTAATAACATCGGCATCTGGAATCTCGTTGATTTTTTCACGGCTTCCTTAATGTTACTTGCATTACAAATGCAGTAACTTTTGTGGTGTTGTAGAGTTTACTTAATTTTTGCAAATATTTAAAAACAATAATTAACAGTGCAATTTAGGTGAAATTGCAGTGGTAAGTTTCCAATTTATAATTATTACTATGTTAAACGTCTCTAAAAATAATATGTTAAAAGCCTAAAGCAGTAAAATGAATATGGCGCTTAAGCGGTAAGAAGAGGGAAATTATGTGTGTTACGTTGGGAATACTGAATGTGGTATTTCACACTTACCGCGTCTTGGTTTTGTGCGGAAAGCAAGCAAATACGCACGATCTCGCACAAAAGAATTAAAAATATAGATAGAACAATTTTTTTTTCGTGCTTATTGTGGATAACTGACTTACGCCATTCACCCATATGAAGCCAGTTATGTAGACGAATATTAACCGACACAGTCGTTGCCAAGGGTGCGTCACAAGAGGCCGCGGTGAGATGAGATGACGATGGACATTTGTTAAAATATTGAAAGTGCGATAGTCTGTTAGGAGATAAACGTAGGAGAAAAGGACAAATTTAATAGAAGGAAAACAAGATAAACGAAGAAGAAAAAAATATAAGACTATAACGTCAATGGAGGAAAAGAATGAACAATTGTGGAGAGGAAAATCTGAACAAAAGCGAAAAAGGACTGAAATTCGACGAAATATTATTAGTTAAAAACAATGCAATTCTACCTCTCAACCCAATAAGAAAGACGGAAGACCTATACATCCAATAACTGTGACATAATAAACGTGGGCTGAATAAATTGAATGAAATATATGAAGACAAAATTGAATTGGGATATTTCTGTGGTAAAAATTGAAATCCAATATGTTGATAGAATTAATTGGAAAAAAAGGAAACAAGGAAGTCTCAAGTAACGGTTGAATAACGTTATGTAATGTATTTGTGTTTTAAATTATATTCAAATATTTCAGCAGGCCTACATTCGCTCATGTACTCAGCACGCTTGCTTCGAGCTGACAATATCTCATTTGTAGATGACGTCACAGCTGACTACGTAACAGTCTTCGTCAGTATAACAAAACTTTATTAACCATTTTTTTTCTAAATTCTTTAATATTATAAATGCCAGCTAAAATCTCAAAGCATATTTCCAAAGATCCCGTTTAATTACGTATTTCACTCGCAATATGCTAGACTCCCACTTTTGTACAGAGTGTCTGATTTAAGCCGGTCAATTTTGTTGAGGCAGCTCAAATATCAGTCCAGACATGTGGGAGGTATTTAATGGTTTCGCAGGCACAATCAGAGGTATGTATAACGTCCACCGATAACGTCAGGTGAATGTTATGTTTTCGTGTGACTATTACACTTTTACTACGTCACACTACTTTTGACCAATAACATGGTACGAAAGGACGTCTTTCAACCAATCATGGCTGCTTATCGCACAATTTTATCGCGTCCCTAGCATTTGTTTAATTATATCGCATCCATAGCATTTGTTTATTTTTATAACTACCCTAGCATTTGTTTCTTTGTTTGCCAACATTTCAAACTGCACTGGTCTGGACGTCAAAAAACGGAAAATTACAAATCACTCCAGTCGATGCACAGCACTTTCAAATATGACTCGATTGGCATTAAAAACAAGAATTAATAAAGATCACTCGTCATAGTTATGCATCTTCCCTGAAACCCTATTTACAAATAAATGAAGAGCACCATTCGGAAATCATGAATAAGTTGAGGGATACACCATGTACATCAACGAGTTCACATCTTTTACGCACACGTCCAATATAACATCAACTGAACCACTAACCACTGAAACATTCAAATTTGAAAACTGTACTTTCAATAATTGTTCCTTTTAAAATTATTCATATTCATTTTTTATTTCATCATCGTTAATTAAAACGTTCATTGTTTATTTCATAATCCCTAATTAAAACTGTTTATATTGTTTAAGTTATGTTCGTTATAGCTCCTGCTATATGATATTATGGATTGTCACGTATCAGAGATTGTTTAATACTAAGATTTATTGAAAATCATCTGTCAAGTGACGTTGATTACTGGGATCCGGATGATTGAAGTGGAATGCAAATGTTTTAATAAAAATGAAACTGAATGAACAAAGCCTTCTTGATTAGTACCCGTGCACAGAGTTCAATGAAGATTTCATAGTTGGCACAATTGATAACAAGAAAACAGCTATACATAACACACTACTGCCATCTAGCATAATGTTGAGATGGTACAATAATACATTTGAAGACAGTTGTATTTTCGTAAGTCAATTAATATTTTATTGTATTGGAGTACTTCGTTACTTCTAATCTTTATATACTTTCTCCTAATCGTGTAATAGTCAGTTAAATCCCACTCGAGTTTTGATTTTCTCTAGATAAATCAAAACCTCTAGTGAGATTACTGTTGATAATTTTATCTTAAACGTGTGCAGGCAATATGTTGTATTAATTATTTATTTTATTTCGGCTTTTCAACATTTCTTACAGTCGCGTTTTTCATTAGATAGTGTTTTATCGAGTCATTTGCTTTTCTCATATTATTTCTTAATACGTAAGTTATCTCCAATATCTCAAATTAATTGGTCAAAAAAACTAACTTAAATAAATCATTATATGGCGCAAGGAGGGAATGAAATATTGTGAATACAATAAAATCAACAAAACATCTGTGAATTTAATAACCTGGACGAGTCGTAGTTTACGAATAATTTACGTGAAAGTTGTGAATGATTAGTTGTGTTTTATAGCGTCTGGCCTGAAGACTCACTCGTTAGCAACTTGGGCGCACAATTAAAACACCCGCAGAGCCGATTTAATGAGCGGGCGACGTCTCAGCCAAGTTCGTCACAAGAGACAGACATTCGTAACTATGCAGTGCTGCAACGAATTGGCACACAGCAGGCAGGGCCTCGGGCAGAATCCTGCCTCAGATGATACTCTGATTGCGTTCATTTCATACGTCTTGGTTTGGTACTCAGTTGACAGAACACTGGCTTACTACGACCGTTGACACGAGTTCAAATCCCAGCGGTGACGAAATTCCATTTTTGGTGGATAAGACCGAGGTTGTGAGAGTTTTTCTCGGAATTCTCGCCTTATTCCTTCTTCATTACACCAAACCTGTACATCAGGCCTGCACAAGGTTTCCGCTCTCTGAGCCGGCTCACAGCTCATGAGCGGAATGCAGATATTAGCTGCGCTCAGTATAGGATGGACTGGAAGAAGGGGTGATCTCGTACAAAATATACACAAAAGGGAAGTACCAGTACGCGTGTTTATGAAATGAATTCCCGTTCAGTGTTTGAAAAACTATCTTGGACTTATTAATTAATACAGAAATATTTATTTTACAGAAATAATAGAAATTTTATACCTACTTAAATGTACAATATCATTTTGTTATATTTTCATTTATCAGTACATGAAAACGAGGTTTTATGCTGTTGGCAGCTGAAAGGAACAGTAGCCTACTGATCGTAATGATCGTTACAGATGTTCGATGTCTGCCTTTATTAAAGTTGATTATAGAAAACAGTTACTCACAACTATAAATGTTAAGCCAAACATAGCAATAATTTTCGCAGCCAGCCTGTGTAGTCGTGGATATTATTGCTAATGTTTAGTCTTGTTAAACTCAACTAGGCTAGTAGTATTATTCAAACGATCTTTAGCCCTTAGGCCACATTGAAGATCAATAAGTCCGAGCTGTAAATCGTTAAATGTTATGTTTTATTTAACGACGCTCGCAACTGCCGAGGTTATATGAGCACACTTAAATGCAATCGACCTGGTCCGGAATCGAACCCGCAACCTCGGGCATAGAAGGCCAGCGCTATACCAACTGCGCCAACCAGGCCCACCTGTAACTTATATGGGATTGTTTCAATCGGTGTTGAAGAATTTATTATGATAACTTTAAACTTCTTTCCAAATAAGACAAGATTTTTAGTAGGTTATTTTACGACGATTTATCAACAACTTATGTTATTTAGCGTCTGAATGAGAAGAAGGTGATAATGCCGGTGAAATGAGTCCGGGGTCCAACACCGAAAGTTACTCAGCGTTTGCTCATACTGAGTTGAGGGAAAACTCCGGAAAAACTTCAACCAGGTAACAACTTGACCCGGGAATCAAACCCGGGCCACCTGGTTTCCCGGCTAGACGCGCTAACCGTTACTGCACAGGTGTGGACCTTAAGACAAGATCTTGGAACCTAGAATTAAATTCATTTTGAATTTCAATTAATATTTGCACATAACCGTTTAACATGGCTTCATCACGAGCAGTTTCTATCGTTCGAAAGTAAGCCATATTACCTTCCCGAAACTGACTTACGAAAAGTGTAAGTTTACGACTGAAATCCCGTAATGTATTCAACATGTCAACACTGAGCTGGCCTTTTCCCTGAAGGGAGATATTAAAATTGTTGAAGATTAATATCTTTAGTATTTTTATGTCTGGACTCGTAATGACGCATTATGTTATGTTTCTTTCTACCTTCAAAATGTTGTGGCAGATAAAGCACTGAGTATTTACTCCAGCAGCTATGAAAAAATTAAGCATTTTCCCATGCAACATTCAAAGAATTTGCCTGATCACTACTTTTCCGTCTTTTAGATTCCTCCATACCGTACTGTAGCAGTAGGCAAGCAACGTGAAACAGTTACTGAGAATACGCGCTGCACTCCACTAGATAGCTGAGTGGTCGTTTCCCTCTCCTCTATCTATAGCAGGTCTATGTCATTCTGACGTATCTTCCTCTTCGATTCGGCGAGCGGTAAACACAGCTCTCCCGCTCGTTGAGCGCTGTTTGTGCAGGTATGCTGTGCATGCTATGATAGATTCGCAGCGACTGGTAAAAAAAATATAGTTTATTTAACTACGCTCGCAACTGCCGAGGTTATATCAGCGTCACCGATGTGCCGGAATTTTGTCCCACAGGAGTTCTTTTACATGCCACTAAATATAGTGACATGAGCCTGTCGCATTTAAGCACACTTAAATGCCATCGACTTGGGCCGGGATCGAACCCGCAACCTCGGGCACAGAAGGTCAGCGCTATACCAACTGTGCCACCCAGGGCGACTACTTTGGTCAATGTTTCTCGGTCAATGTACGTATGGGTCACAGATACATTGGTCTCGGATATTTGGTTCACGTTTTTTCGCTCAAAGTTGTATTTCGGTCAGAATTTGATAGGTCTTTCAGCACATTTGGGTCATGATTTTTCGATCAATCATTTTGTTCACTCAAATCGGGAACTCCTTTCTTCGATCAGAATGGAAAAAGACAAAATTTCTTTACTGCATTTTATTTTTGTTGTTTGAATACGTAGAACTTGTGTGGCATAGGCACACGTTATTCGTGATCGTCTTCGCTATCAGTTTCTTCAATGTTCTCGCTTGGATTGAATTTCAGTGTGTACGTTACACAACTTAGGCAAATATCCATCTGTCCGCCATCTTTATACTCTTCATATCTTTGCACTACAGCTAGTAGTCCCTCCTGGTTGTTAATATATTTCTTGTTCGGGACTGGTCTCATATTCCTCTGTCCTCCAAGGAGCTTTGTAATACCTTGTTCATTGTTATATTGTTCTGTTTTGAGCCTATCTACAAATTTTCAGAGTAAAGACTGAAGCGTAGAAACTGCTTTCTGAAACTTATAGTGCTAGCCTTCGACAGCATTGTTACACTGAATTATTTTTGCCATTTTCACTATAGTAATTTAGTTATAAATCAGGATTTTGTAAAAGTAGTGACGGAATGGAAATTAAAGTGATTCTAAACCGAATACGAACGATGTATATTGCTAGTATACAGATGATACAATCGAGTAATTGATAGTGCTATGATACAGCCAATAAAATCGGATAATCATTATGTCCAAGACGTGGCATTACCAGAGTATCGTTGTACCGTAATGTCGTATTAACCGAAATGTCTTATTGGCCCAAATGTCGTATGACCGAAAAGATTCGTGACCTAAAAAGAGAGACCAAAACCGCTGAAACGTTACGATAATAGATACAAGCGAGTACTCCCAAGAAATTTTGCTTTAAATCCGTAATTGATTGTCAAGAATAGGAGACAAATTTCGGAGATTTAAAAACTGGTCTGTTGTGCGTGTAACATTTTGCCCCTTACAATGTCGACTCTATGCAACATATTACTGCAGAAATTGATCATTAAAGTGTCAGATATACCTACAGTAACGTTGGATCTAGTTTGAGTTGTGATAAGGTCATCTATGTTGTACGGAGCGGAAGTTTGGGGGTGAAAAAATGCGAGAAAATTAAATAAAATACAAGAAAAGTGCTAATAGTGAGTGCAAGAAAGTGGTAGAACAGAAATAGAGAAGAAAGTGTTAAGTATAAGAAGATAGTGTAAGATTGTAGTAAAATATAGATACAAATAATGAATAGAAGAAAATTGAAGTCACTATTACACTATTACTACGCCACACTACTTTTGACCAATAAAAAGGTACGAAAGGACGTCTTTCAACCAATCATGGCTGCTTATCGCACAATTTTATCGCGTCCCTAGCATTTGTTTAATTTTATCGCGTCCCTAGCATTTGTTTATTTTTATAACTACCCTAGCATTTGTTTCTTTGTTTGCCAACATTTCAAACTGCACTGGTCTGGACGTCAAAAAACAGAAAATTACAAACCACTCCAGTCGATGCACAGCACTTTCAAATATGACTCGCATTGGCATTCAAGAACAAGAATTAATAAAGATAACTGGTCATATATGAAGAGCACCATTCGGAAATCCTGAATAAGTTGAGGGATACACCATGTACATAAACGAGTTCCACTTCTTTTACGCACACGTCCAATATAACATCAACTGAACCACCAACCACTAAAACATTCAAATTTGAAAATTGTACTTTCAATAATTGTTTCTTTTAAAATTATTAATGTTTATTTTTTATTTCATCATCGTTAATTAAAACGTTTCTTGTTTATTTCATCATCCCTAATTAAAACTTTTCTAACACTTGTTTATATTATTTAGGTTATGTTTGTTATAACTTCTGCTATATGATATTGTGGATAGTCACGTATCAGAGATTGTTTAATACTAAGATTTATTGAAAATCATTTGTCAAGTAACGTTGATTACTGGGATCCGGATGATTGAAGTGGAATGCAAATGTTTTAATAAAAATGAAACTGAATCAACAAAGCCTTCTTGACTAGTAACCGTCCACAGAGTTCAATGAAGATTCCATAGCTGACACAACTGATAACAAGAAAACATAATCATAAAACACTACTGCCATCTAGCGTAATGTTGAGATGGTACAATAATACATTTGAAGACAGTTGTATTTTCGTAAGCCAATTAATATTTAATTGTATTGGCGTACTTTTTTACTTCTAATCTTTATATACTTTCTTCTAATTGTGTAATAGTCAATTAAATCCCACTCGAGTTTTGATTTTCTCTAGATAAATCAAAACCTCTAGTGAGATTACTGTTCAAAAAACATCTGAACAAATGTGAAGGGGAAGAGAGAAAAATTGGAATTGTAATTAATTGAATTAAATATTTCATGTTTTTCAAAGTTGTGGGTTGGGAGTAATATCAGGGGTACTACAACTGTAAGAATATTATAGGATTAAATATATGGAAAGCGGTAATAGAAGAGGAAATTTAGGAGTGAAGTGAATATAAAGAGATAAATAGGTAAATAAAACTAGAGAAAGGGAAATGTAAACAATTAATTCATGAGCAAATAGCTGGAAAAGAATGATTTAGAATAAGTAGACTGAGAGTAGAGAAGAAAATGAATGAGAATGTGAATTATTAAGGAAAGGAATATGCAATATTTAATACGAAAGTGAGAAATGGGCGGGAGACAGTATAGGTATGAAAGAGAATAGAAGAGGATAGACAGGGAAGGATATAGCAATTCAGTTAAAACAGAAGAATAGGAAGTAATCAAGAAATACTTGGCAAGTGAATATATTAATAGAAAACAGTGGTATGTATTAAAGTGATGGTGGATCGAAAAACAGAAATGTGATGGTCCATCGTAACTGTGAATTGTAAAGTTGGCTGACAAAAATATCAATATCAAATAAATTAAAAAAAGGATTTCCCGAAATCATAGTTACGTCATAAATTGGACCGCATACGTAAAAATCAATATCTGTTGCGTACAGAATACAGATTACAGGTTATTTAATATTAATCTAGAATGGATTCACACTCACTTCAAAGTTTATCTTCAGAGTGCAGTTTACACTTTAGTGCACATCCTGGATGGACTCACACTCACTTTGAGGATCTTCTTCACTGATGTTTGGTGAGATTGACAACTACGCAAGGGTGCATGGGTTCATTCAATTAGCAACTTTGCCATCTGTTTACAACATATTGACTTATAGGCCCATTTTCCGACTACCGCCTCATTATTTTATCTGTGTATCTCTATGTCTATTGTTTCCTAAGCGAAGTCCTCAAACCGATAGTGACTTCGACTCGATATTTCTTTTGTAGCCCAGTTTACGTTTTCGGGGCTAGAAAGGCAATCTAGTGGGAATACACTGAGCTCTTAAGCCTACATGGCTAAATCCACAGATGACACCACATAGCTGAGTCGCCATATCTATAAAGAAAGCGACTGTTCGGACTTGAACAATCATTCCGAAGCAGCGGTAAGGCACAAATAAGCCCATTTGTTATTTATTGGATGATTGAATAACTGACTCGATGGCTTTTTTCAATTTGTTGGTATCTGGATTTTTATTGGGCTAATGATTGAAAAATTTGTTGTATTTATTTGTTTCTTCTTTTGTCGATTCATTGGTATAGCCTACTTTTTTTAATGAATAGGTGAAAAGATATGACTGAACGAATAAACGTTTGATAGAATTCCGTCACTGATGAAATAATTATCTATTTAATTAATTATGAGTAAACAAACAAATTAATGAATAAACAAATAAATATATAAATACATGAGAAAATGCATGAATAAACAGATGAGAGAGTGAATGAATGAATGAATGAATGAAGACTACAGTAAAGGAATGATTGATTGAATGGGTGATTTATTTAATTTTATTTTTTATTATTTGTTTACTTATTTATTTATTTATTCATTCATTCACTAACTAGCTGAATGAGTGAATGTGCAAGTCATTGAGCTCTGGAGTGAATGATTTAATGATTGAATAAAAGCGTGAATGAATAGATAGATTAATGAATAAGTAATTGTATGGGTTAATTATCGAGTGAAAGGATGAGTGAGTGAATAAACGAATGCGTGAGTTAATGAATTAGTAAGTAAATAACTTAATGAATACAGGTGATTGAATGAGTGGATAATAGTACATTATGTAACGAGCCTATAATGGCAGTAATTAAGACGCGAGTATGTTTATGAAACGAGCGCTATTACCATTATAGTCAAGTTTCATACGACTTTTTATACACGACCATATTTCTAACTTGAAATTATTCAGAAGTATTCATTTTATTCTTATCTGACTGAGGAGCGGAACTGACCTTGTGCAATAGCTCGTAAATTGTGAGATGTGCGCAGACGCGAAAGTATTGATTTTTTCCGAGAAACAAATGTCCACATTGACCTTAAGATAATCTAGAGAGTAAAATAAGCATTAATCTTGATATAACATTGAAATTAAATTAGACATTGGAAAACGAGATGACAAATTGAATTTATTTGAATATTAATTACAATTAACGCTAATTATTATAGTAACAGAACTGACTTTATTTCAAATGTAGGTGATTTATTGTGCAATTGGTAAAATGAATTTGCGGGAATGTGCTTTGTGAAAGGCTGGAAGATGACGGTGAATTCATGTTAATTTGTGTGTTGTTTTTTTCGACTGAGTTTAATATTGTATTTGAGATTTCAATTTTATTTTGGATCGATTCTTCAACATAACCTTCTGCGACAGTATTGCATTTCCAGCCTCCGTGACGTTTCGCTAGTTGTCTTTCTATTGCATATCCTTGAAGCCGGCCCGGATGGCTCAAGCGGTAGGGGTACGGCATGTCCCTATCGCTTGGTCCGAAGGGTTGTGTTTTCGAGTCCCGCCTCGGGCATGGGTGTTGTGTTTGTATTAGTATAAGGAAAACAAATGAAAAACGAAAACAGACAACAAAACAGATAACTTTGGTAAACGGCCTCTGGCCGGTCTAAATTAAAAAAAAAATAATAAACGATACTTGCTCTTTCATATTGCTACAATGCTATTTTCTGATTGGTGGAACACCTGAACTTTAATGAATAGGTGTACTTTAATGAGGTCCATTAAAGGGCTGCTACCAGGTGTATAATTACTACATTTCAGCATGGTCGAGCATAAATGAATGTGGGAGTGAGTGAATGGATGAATGAATGAATGAATTAGTGAGGGAATGAATAAATGACCGAATGAATGGCTAAATTAATTAACGAATAAGTAAATAGGTTTATGATTGGGTTAATAAATGGATAAGCGAGTGAGTTTCGGGAGACATAAAAGGAAGAACGAGTAGCGGAAGATAAAGGAAAGGTGTGAAAAAGGTAACATCAGGAATGGAAGGAGAGCATTGCCATTGAATATAAATAAATAGAAGAGAGAATATTTGAGGAAATGGAATAATGCATCGAGAACATTATATCGCTAACGAATCTATATTAATAAAAAGGATTACAAAATGGTACACGTAGCTTTTCAATACTCCGATGAAAGACAGACTAACTCTACGATCCTTTGAAGTGCAGTTGCTGTAAGAGTATAACGATATTTAGGTCTGTGTCAAAAGCATGGAGTAGGGGATTTAAAAACGAAGTGTGAACTGAATCTCGTAAAAAAAAAAAAAATTGTTTATGATGTGCTTCAATAACGTAGTACGATTTGTGCGTACTGCTCACTGAGGCGTGAAGCACACAGATCACACGTAGTTCACTGTAGTCAGTCAATATATGAATAAAAATATACACGGCAAACTTTACAGTTTCGGTATCAAAAAGGAAATAAAAACTTTTACATTTTGCTGTCTCATTACATGAGATATAAGTGAAGTTTTGTGGTCAAAGATTCGAGATGTATACGGAAATACATGTCTGCAGCATCCGCGACACGGAAAAAGTGACTTGTAGCATTTTGTATAATATTCTTTTGTATCTAGTACCTACGGATCAGTTAATTCGAAAGCGATGCTTGTGACATACAATAATTTTACTAATAATAACATGAGCACATTTGGAAGTAACTCAATGTGGGCATACATTTAAATCTACTCAAAGTATAATATGCTTGATTTCTTCCTACATCATATAGAGGAAGTGTTACAAATATGGAATACCATTTTCTTTTTTTCGTTTTGGAACCTACATGTTTTGAATACTGAACCTAAAGTATCGTCCTGTTTATTTCTGAATGTCCCTGTGAATGGTACACCGGACTTAGGAGTTCGTAAGATGTTATAAAATGTTTAAAAAAAAATAAGAATTTCCTCAAAATCTAACATATTTCCTTCGTAAAAATGACGGTACAAATATGGAATACTATTAATAAGTTACAAGACTAACAAAATTGCAGTCCACACCTGTGGAGTAACGGTCAGCGCGTCTGGCCGCGAAACCAGGTGGCCCGGGTTCGAATCCCGGTCGGGGCAAGTAACCTGGTTGAGGTTTTTTCCGGGGGTTTCCCTCAACCCAATACGAGCAAATGCTGGGTAACTTTCGGTGCTGGACCCCGGACTCATTTCACCGGCATTAGCACCTTCATTTCATTCAGACGCTAAATAACCTAGATGTTGATACAGCGTCGTAAAATAACCCAATAAAAATAAAAAAAAAAACAAAATTGCAAAGACAAAATGGCATCTACTAAGAAAAACACATCAAACACAATACAAGAAAAACATTAAATGTGAATGAATAAAGCAATAGTAAAATATAATTAAATAAAAGCGATTAATTACTATAACGTAAATGTATAAATAAAATAAAATACCTACTCGAAAGTAAAAATAATTGAAACACGACACGATAGGCCACAATAAAATACAAGCAAAATAAGAAAACGCAGTAAATAATAGTACATTATGCAACGAGCCTATAATGGTAGTAATTAAGACTCGAGTATGTTTATGAAACGAGCGCAAGCGAGTTTCATAATTTTCATATGAGTCAAGTCAAGTTTCGTATGACTTTTTATGTTCGACCATATTTCTAACTTGAAATTATTCATAAGTATTCATGTTATTCTTATCTGACTGAGGAGCGGAACTGACCTTGTGCAATACCTTGTAAATTGTGAGATGTGCGCAGACGCGAAAGTATTGATTTTTTCCGAGAAACAAATGTCGACATTGACCTTGATATAATCTAGAGAGTAAAATAAACATTAATCTTGATATAACCTTGCAATTGAATTAGACATTGAAAAACGAGATGATAAATTGAATTTATTTGAATATTATTTACAATTAACGCTAATTATTATTGTAACAGAACTGACTTTATTTCAAATATAGGTGATTTATTATTGCAGCTCGTTATCACTAATGTCCGCCATTTTTACTTTGTCTAATCTCGCGCTAGTTGTCTTTCGATTGCATATCCGAGAATAATCGATACTTGCGCTTTCATATTGCTACAATGATATTTTCTGATTGGTGGAACACCTGAACTTTAATGAATAGGTGTACTTTAATGAGGTCCATTAAAGGGCTGCTATCAGGTGTATAATTACTACATTTCGGCATGGTCGAGCATAAACATTTTTATACAATGGAAGTGAATGAGTTTTAGTGGAATAAAATTATTATCAATTAAGTAAATAAACAGAAATAAAATATAAAAATCGAGTTAAATATTTTGAAAACTCATAACATAATGAAGGAAAACTGAAAGAGTTAATGAATACAGTAGGCCAAGCAAATTATATTAGGAAAAAAATAATAACACTAGCCTAAACAAAGTAAAATGAAGTAAAATATAAATAAGTAAATAAATATGTGAAAGAAATTGAAATTCTACATTCAAAGAAGAGTCCTTTACACTTCTAAGTTGTCGTCCATATGATACCTCGGGTGTCCGACGACTAGGTTTATAAGAACTGAAACTCGTCGAACTGTGTTCTCGGCTTAATCATGGTTGGCAACTGTAAAGTGAAGTTTGCTGAAAACAGGTTAATTGAGTTGCTGAGAGTGGTGCTTCACACGTTTATAATTCTGTGCGTTCTTCATTATGTAATATTTTGTAAAATGGAATGATTTTGATATCATTTGGAACAAAGAAGATTCATTTATAATTGTTACTTAAAAAAAATCATTCTTACAATTCTTGGAAGAGAAAAGTTCGTCGTGATATGAGGTCTATCAAAACACATTTTTCAAGTTAGTGAAAAAAGTGCGAAGATATGGAATTCTTACAGACAAAAAGTATACAAGAGATAATCCCAATCTGTTTTAACAGAGGAAAACGACACAAGTTATCGATTATAAAATTAAATTCACACAGTCTTCCCCAACATTTTCAACTGTACTGACACGTTTAAGAGCAGAGTGTGAACACTTCGATAGGCTCTGTAATGGAGCACTATCTGATTATTTCTAATAAGTACCTGAAGTACATTAGTAAAGTGAGTTATTAAAACAAATAACATCCAAAGTGAGCAAACCATGCCTAATCAACCTTACTGGTGAACACCTGTTATTTATGAGTAGGACTATAAATGAAATACTAACGAATAAGTTCTCCAAAAGAACTTCCAACTTAAGCTCCTCTATTACTAAATATATTTCAGATGTCAAAGAACAGAGTACTGAAGGACAAAGATTGAAACCAACAAATTTTATGTCTGAGAAATAAAGCTCATTTCTCTGAAGTAAAAATATCCTATTCAGCGAAGACGTATGTGACTTTTATATTAAAGTGGTAAGTGATAACTTGTTAATGGTAGTGACTATGAAAGGATTTTAACAAATTATATTCCTTAGAAAATTTTTAACTCAGTCTTTTCAATTATTACAGTGTTAGGGCCTATATGGTGGAAAGATAGATACTCATACCAAAATACTTTAGTTCAAGAATATGAGATTCACCATAATAATCAATGCATTGTAAAATTGTGTGTTTAATTGTTAATGAATTTTACCTGTATCTTAATACAGAAGATTCTGAAGATGAAGAAACATCGAACCCCGATCTATAAGACAAATACTTTGTGTTGTCGAGATAACTATAGCAAAAACCTAGCACTGTAGAAGAAAATTATAAAACTGAAAACCTTCTTCAACTTAAAAATACTAGTACACGCTTCTTCTACTTAGAAAATATTCCGACGAAGACTTCAATATGTGAACCCCGAACTGTTTCATCATCATCGTCATCATCATCATCATCGTCTAGACTCTTAAAGCCAGTTGAAATCTCACGAAGTAATGATAATTTAGGCACTCAGAAGCAATGTGATATAAGTGACATTTTTTAAAAAATGTGAGATAAGTGTATATTCTAAATCTTTAATGTCACTTCTGTTCAGAGAAAAAGTAATGTAAGTGCAGTTCCAGTCAGTGCTGTTCCCTGTTGGCATAACTCTTTGTATTACAATGCTTAAAGAGTTTTGACTGAGAGGCAAACTAATACAAGTGCGTTGTTGGCATAGTGTTGTTGCGTTTCTTCTGTTTATGTCTAATTCATTTGCCATGATGGAGAGAGATAATATAATAGAGCTTTGACATCTCGAAACATCTTCGTGGAAGGCCTGCACACATTGAGCTGCACCAACTATACAGTGATCCAAAAAGGATATCGTTTGTTAAGTGGAACAACTTGCAAGAGCTAAAGAAATTCATCCCATCCGTACACCACTCCTCCTTTGATGACCTGAAGCATGAGGAGAGACCTACAATAAGGACTGGAGGACATGGACGTGGAAGAGTGCGTGGAAGAGAAAGTTCAAGGAATACTCGAGGTAGGAGTCCTACAGATGCACTTCATGTCAGAAACACAGATGTTGCAGCAGAGAAAGATGTGACTTACTCAGATGAGGCTAGTAACATAATGGACAGCAGCTAAGGCTGAATTTCATTGAAAATTAAAAATATTCTTAACCCACTTCACTTCTTTCGGTTATATAGACACATTTTGTGTCATAATATGATAATAAGAAAGCTCAAATGCTGTTAAGACAGGAATGTTTCAATGCTGTAACCAATGTTCTTGTTCTGTTTTCAATAATATACAAATACTGAAAACCCTTGCACTTATATCACTTCTCCACAAAACTATTTCCGTGGAAAAATGATACAAGTGAATTTAGGACCCAATTTTACTTAAACTGTCTTAGAATAGAATAATTTCTATTTAGAAGTTAAAAAATACAAGTACCAACTTATACAACTTTAAATTTACAGCATCATAGTCCTGTAACATATTTTTTTAATTTCCTTTTCAACTTCAAAGTCATTTGTCTCAAAACTTACTAAATGTCACTTGTATCACTTTGTTTCTGAATGCCTCAATTAAAACTTTAAGGGCGATATTTCTTCTTGCAAGTGATTTACATTAACTCTACAAGTAATTTTTTCAAAGCATTCTATGCATTTCTTTCATACTTCGTTATTTTTATTATGTTAATTTGAAACTACAATGATTATTCATCATGTGCGTCTTAATTTACCTCTTTTAAATTAAGAAGTGTGTAATCTGTAATATTCATCAACGTCTCATCTATAGACCCAGTCCATATTTAAATTTACTTGCTTATCATTAAGAATTCAAAAGCCTGGAATAAAATGCTTAGTTCTGTAACTTTTAGGAACGGCTATTTATATGTAAATACTATTATTCAAGAGAGATATCTTTTGTTTGTTTTCTGCGAAACTTATATTTACTTATATGTATATTGCTGTATAATTAATTAAAATGTATGTATATATCTGTGTGGCATGCATTCTTAATTAATAAAGTTGCATAGGATGCTAATTGAAGAACATTTTTAACGTTGGCAGAGATAAATACTTCCCTCACTGTTCAGAAGGGATGTTGAGTTGTAGATATTTTCCTCAATATCTTTTAGAATAACGAGAAATGTAAATAAAAGCAGAATTCTTCTGGAAAAATTATTACGCTGCTGAGGATCAGAAAGGGCGGAAGTCAATTTATTTCTGGTATCATAGTTGAAGAGAATGCGAAACATTTTTATTACACTGCTGAAAGCCAACGTTCATCGCTTTGACGTCAATAGAGGCATTCACAGGTGTAGAGTTGTTGAAACATTACAACTGAGTCTAAACAAAGCCAGTGCCCACACAGGATGCCCATTTTAGAAAGCTAAATCGACAGAATTACAGGAGGCTTTGAATGACTGCTACAATGTTACACAGTTACTCTCCATTCTGTCTAATGGAATTCCACAAGTTCAGAGATATTTTTAAAAACAAAAATCTGATTTGACTCACAGACAGCTGTGTGGGAAGAAACCTCTTTAACATTATTCTACCATATTCAAGAGAAAATTCCATCTGAATAAATTGCAGGTATACGAGTGTAAATATATTTCGTCATCTACACCAGGGATGACCAAACCCGACGACCCAAGAAGCTACTTCCCAAGTCTGAAAATATTTTGTGAGCCATCAAGTCTGTTTTGAAATTTTCGGATTATAAATCCCCGGATCATAATAAACTTTAAAATGTAATAAAATTACTTCATTTCGACAAATAATTATGCAATGTGGTTACTATTAAGCTGCGTTCATGATCCATGTTGAATCTTTCGTACACTACTTTTAACACTTGAATATAAATAATTGATTAATTGGCGATCTTACTCGTGTTAATTATGTAAGCATGTGCGGCTTACAGCTGTTTCGGTGCTATTAGACACCATCCTCAGAGCCTACTTTGCCTAGTAGGTTCGATCCCAGGGGCCGGCAATCCTAACTGAGGTTTTTCATGGTTTCCTCAGTTATTTCCAGGCAAATGCCGGGATTGTACCTCTTGAAAGTCCGGCCATGGACGGCGATCCTTCCCTTAATCCTTTCATATGTGTGAGTGAATGATGTGTAATGTCTTAAATGTTTGTGTTGTATCGGAGGTGGCCTTAGCACTGAGCTGATCCTTCATCTGGGGAGGCCCTCCATGTCCTTGTGTGGTCAAAAAAGTATGCATGTGATCCACAGTTTAATTCCTCTCCCGACAGGTCGCGGCCCTGTAAGGCCCGTGTGGCGTGGGTCGTGTAAATGAACCTACAAGGGAGAGGTTAAACTCAGGGAAAGAGAGAAAGAAAGATCGCCATTTAATCAATTATTTCAATAATTTGCGTTCATGAATTAATTCTTAAAATATAATTAAAATACAATAAATAACGAAAACAGATATACGAACACATTTCATGAAGGAATTCTTGTTCTTTTACTACACATGTTTTGAGGTTACTGTTTTCCTATCAGTAATTAACTAGTGACTATAATAGAATTAATTAAATTAATGATTGCAAAAATGTCTTAATGAACTTAAATATCTTATTATTTACAATTATACGTGATAAAATTATAATTTAATAACTTTATTTCATTTCTCTTCCTGTAACATACTAACCATATAGAAAAGAAAATTTAATCTTTTAAATTCATTTTTACCTTCTTACTTATAACGATGAAGATGGCAGAGAAGCCAAATTTTTCCAGTGGGTGAGTAGTGATAATAGCCTCTCGAATGCTGTTGTCTATATGTCACCTTCTACATAACAATTGTTTGAGTCTGTTTGTGAACTTATTTTTTATCACTTTCACGTTCGAAAAGAAATCTCACAGAGTTATGCAGAGCTGAATAACGCTTTCACTCGCTGTGCAATACGAACCAAAACAGGATACTTTTCTGTGGATACAAGAAGCCAAATATATTCTTTGCTTTGAACGAAAAACTTCAAAGACACATCACAGTTCGAAAATTCTTCATTATCAATGTCTATAGAAGATAATATGATGAACTGCGCCAGAATTTAATTTTCTGCAAATTTGAAAAACTTTTCTGAAATGCCACTCCAAAACTTGAAACAGCTATAGTGTTGCTTTTACTGCAGAAAGATTACAAAGAACCTTGCTTTTCCAGGTTCTATAGGGTTGTTTCCGATCTCTGATAACGAATTTGAATGACATCATGCGCGTCAGGAGTCACACGACAGCTGAACTGTGCCGCGAGGTGACAGACCAGTAGTGATCTCATAGTCAGAGTGCACGGCGACTCACAGCAGAAATTCCTAAGAAAATGAAATGCCAAGTACAGTTAGGTGAAAATAAAAGAAGCCTGCAATAAATGAGGTTTCGTTATTTCCAAGAAAGGTGTACTTAATAAGATTGGTAAAGCTCGAATGGAATTAATTTGTATCATCTCGTGGGGTGGGGCGACTTGTGACGAGGGGTGGATTTGCTTGCTTTTTCCACTCTGGAATTAATCCCATCCGAGCTTTGCCAGTCTTATTAGGTACACACAAGATGTCTTTCATGGAAATAACGAAACCACTTTTTCTGCAGGCTCCTATGATTTTCACGTAACTATAATTGGCATCGGAAACAGTTGTTATATACCCCTTCCAAAAGGCTCGAAATACACTGTGTACTTTGATTATGAAATCACTCACTACTGGTCTGTCACCTCTCGCCGCAATTCAGCTATCGGTGTGATTCCTGACTCACATGAGTCATTCAAATTCGTTATCAGAGATCGGAAACAATCCTGTATTTTAAACAGGAAAAATGTCTGACATCACATTGGTTGAGATTGCTTTACAGCAATTCAAACTTTCTTGACAATGCCTGAATATCAGATATAACTTCTCCAAAGTTCTTGTCCTTACCATGAAGTTGAAAAACGACTTCATTAAATTCTTTTCTGTTACTTCCATCAGAAATAAAAAATCCTGCTGCCAGATCGAATCAAATTCAGGGTAAGCTTACCACATTCCTTAAAACTCAACTACTGTAGGAAGCAGTTCATTGAAACGTTGTAGAACTGGTCCTCTACTCAACCACAGTACCTTGTGAAGCATGTCTCAACATTCAAGGTCCAGTTTGCTAGTTAATGCTTTGAACAAACAACTTTGTAGACTTTGTACACTCACTATGTTGTCCTTTTTTCACCACAAGCTTCAATATATTATTAATTTGCAGAAATCTGCTACATAGTGCCTGGTTGAATTCGTGGTGATGGTGGTTCTGTTGGAATGATAGTGATGTTATTATTAGTAATGGCTGCGATGGTAATCATGGTGGAATTAGTTGTAGCTGTGGTTCAGTTTGTAATGTAGTGGTGATGGTAATTGTAATGACGGCGATGCTAATGATGTTGAATTAGTGGTTATGATGGTTTTGGTAATGGTGGTTGTGTTAGAATGGTAGTGGTGTTGATAGTGGCATTGGTTGTGGAAGTAGTGGGAATGTTAATAGTTTTAGTAATGGTGGTAGTGTTGGTTCAAATGAAACCCAGACTTCGCTAATAGGAAGAAAGGAATTAAACTTATTGCGACACCAGGTGGCGAATACCGGCTTCATATAATCCCTGTGGTCTGGAAGTGAACCAACGACAATTTTACTTAAAACCAGCGGATATCATTCATCTCCTAATGAATCGGTATATACAAGAGAAGAAATCGGAATATGCAAACATATTTTCCAATAATTCTCTGTGGCATCTTACATTGGTCATCCTTGCTGACATTTTTCGAACACTTAAACAATTTGAATAAAAGTTTCCAAGGCCAAGATGTTAAGATAATAACAGCCAGAAATAAAATAGACGGATTTATAAGGAAACTCGACATCACTTGACAAACATAAATTTAAGTCATGCCAGTGTATGGAAAAATTTAACTAGTACTATGTGACCCGAAAAATACTCTGCTTCTTTTTGCGGACAAAGCAATTCAATTTTAAACAACATTTTTGAGTATTTTCCGGAAGAAACTTATAACAATATTATGATAGTCACAGATGGATACTGAGTCCGATTTTAGACAGTTACGTTCAATTGACTGAAATTTAAAAAAAATGAAGGAAAGGCTCGTTGAAATATATGCGTATTGATGGAATGTTGAAACTAGATTCCTTTTTTCGCAGAACGTAGACCATTTTTGGTTCAAAAAAGTGTAAGAATATACATCTCGAGCTTGCAAAAGAAGGTCTTAAATTTTTGATTGCACCTCGTATTTATGAAAAATGAGCTTCTTGTCCGTAATTGCCATCTAAACAAAAGCGAGAAACCTTCTTGAATATGAAGGGTTCAGAACCATAGTGGGCCAAGCGCCATTTATTAAAAACGAAGAAAGCAAGGGTTAAAGTTAAGTGAATACCATAGTTTAACGAAGATTGATATATCATTTAGTTTTAATGTGTATACTTTACATTACTTGCTATATGTTTTGCATTGAATTATGGTAAGAACTTAATTTTAACCCTTGTTTTCTACGGTTTTAGTAAATGGCGCTTGGCCCCACTATGATTCTGAACCCTTCATATATCCCTTTTAGTGCATCGAATACAGAATTTAGATTTAAAGAGCTACTTTCTCAAAACAGGAGCATTTATCGCATTTATTATTTTTCACTTTATAAATATTAAAACATTTTTTATTTTTATGTTTAACGTTGTTTATATTTATGTTTATAAATACAACTCATATGTATGTTAATAAGGTGTTTTTTGTTTTATTTTGTAAATCATCTTGCGATCTCTCTTAGTTCTTTGCGCGACCATCCAGAGCATCGCGACCCACACTTTGGGAACACGTATGTATGTATGTATGTATGTATGTATGTATGTATGTATGTATGTATGTATGTATGTATTTACACTGCAAATGGGTAAACACTCAGTGGCAGTAGTAATTTAATTACACAATACAATTAAAATACACAGTAAAAATAATACACAATATTTACATTAATAATAATAATAATAATAATAATAATAATAATAATACAGAAAACATCTAATTAATAAGTGAACCTAATTTTCTATTACAACCCACGTATGGATAGGCCCCGCAACAGTTTCACATTGATACTGATAACCTTTCACTTCACTCTCATCTCACTCACTGCACTGGCACTATGACACATTTCACTGACACTTTAGAACACATTTCACTGACACTATAGAACATACTATAAATTATCAATGATCGAAACTATTCACTGCCATTGTAAACCATAACTTCACTGACTCACCACGCTTCACTGATACAACAGTTCAAATAAGACAAACAATTACACTCTTCTCCATACTTATAAACAGAACTACATTAAACTGAACCTTTGTAGTCTAAGGCCCTCTTACAAGCTATCTTAAAATAAGTTACAATTCAAACCCAGGGAATAACTCGTCAGGATAAGTAAACAGCTACATGTCGTCTTATGTAATGTAACGTCTCTTTTTTAATTTTCACTTTATACACAACCTTTTAATTTATTTTTAAATCTCCTTAAGGAAAGACAGCACTCATAGATCGCTGCAGGTAGTCATTCCAAGCATTTATAGGGGTATATAGAAAATGGAAACAGAAAAAGAAAGACAAAAGTATTAATTCAAACGAATGTAAGACAATGAGAAGGAAAATGAGAAAGAAGGTTATGAAATAGATCAGTGTGTCGGACTGAAGAGCAAAATAGGATATGCGAAGGTGGAACAAAAATATAATATAATTTGTTTAAAGGGGGACGAAGAGGAGAAAGAAGAAAAGAACTTCTGCTGAAATGTAGAGGAAATGAGGAGAGAAAGATGATTATCTGAATTCAATAGGCGCAAGAAGGAAAGGAAGAGCTGCAAAAACGGTTCTTGGCAGCAACGCAAAGTATTACAGAACCTAGCGTCTTCCTGTGCCTGTATCAAGAAGCCACAGTGAAGAGTTTGACGTAAGAGCTCAATATTGGCGGACGCTGGACTGTCCAAATAAACCTGTGCATGCATATGATTTCTGAAACCAACGCTGGCTCCACTACTAACTTTGTCTCTTCCGCAAACACTCGTCCGATACGGGGGAAATAAGTTGTATTCCTTAGACTTCACCAAGTCCTTTGAAGTGTGCATACAGAGGCTTTGCAAACTCATATTACTCACAGGAGCTTATGTTTGTTTAGACCAGTATTGCCAACTTTATAAATTCAGGAAAGTAGAAATCGTTCTCGGTTCAATTATATGGGATAAACAACGATCGTGCCATTATAGACAGTTCCACGAAAAGATACGGACTGTAATACTGAAATGGCATACTGATTAAAGCAAACATATTTCTGCAAATAAGAACCTGACTTGATGCACGAACTAAAATGAATTGCGTTATGCATTTGTATTTATTCTTATTTTTTTTTTTACAGAAAAGTAGGACATAATATTTGATTCACGGAATAATAATATTTTGTTTGAAGACGGCAAGGGTATAAAATCTAAACCCTGTAGTAGCTAACTTGACATCTTTGTTTAATTTGGACTCCCATGGCTTAGAATCTTAAATCTTTCTGGTATTCAGAGAAGCTAAGTGAAAATGTATGCTATCGAACGAACAATTTTTATACAGGGTGTAAGTGAAATAACCCTACAGATTTGAGAACGAATAGCTCATGTTGTAACGAAAAAGTGTTATGCCATACAGGTGGAAAGTTCGTAGTTTTCTAAATTTCCCCCCCCCCAAATGTTCAACATCCTCTTATTTGGTAACTATTGCGAGCAGGTTCGGGATTTTTGTCAATAGCGATAAAAAATATAATAATGAATCTTATTCTTCTGTAGTATTACCATAGCGTGGACGGTTTAATTTAAAAACTTCTAATTTTGAAGCCAATGAACGATGCAAACAGATTGCAACGTTGTAGTCATAGAGGGAGATGTTCACCTAGGAGACAAGCCTAGTTCGTTGATGTCTTACATCTATATTACGGTAAGAAAGAGCAGTGTGTTAGCGGCGATGTTACCAGACTGCTGAAACTTTAAACTTAATTTCCTATTAACCGCGCATTTAATCACGAAACGTAATTCTATTCATTTAAGTGTATCCTATCGCCCCATCCAATCTGCAGGGTTATTTCACTTCCATGATTATTATTATTATTATTATTATTATTATTATTATTATTATTATTATTATTATTAAATCGTCAAAGATTGTACCCTTTGTTCTGTTCTCACCTCACTATACCTAGCAATATGGATCGGCGCAATATACTTTTAAGCAGCGAAACTCTCTGGTTATATTGTTAACATACAGAAAACCCACTGTTTTCAGAAAACAGAAAGTAAAAATTAGATGTGAAACTTTTAACCTTATGAAAGAGAAACATTCACTTTTTGTGAAATATCGAACCTCGGTGCACAATATTTGAAGACTGATACGCCAACATTTGAGCCACTATAGAGAACTATCTTATCATCATTATTAATGCTGTTATTGCTTTTGTTTGCATTAATAGTTTTCTTATATCAACTTGTTCTCATCATCATCGACGTATATAAACAATATTTGGACGTTGAGAAGCACATTTGTGTCATGGGAAATTAAACCAGTCTCTATTAATATTATGGTCAGTTTGTTTACTTTATCTGGTTTGGAAAATATGATCCATAAAGTAATTAAACTGGAAAGGAACTGCTAGGTTGTTTTTATCAAATTACTGTTTTTGCATCCCTCTACCTGTTTATATACGAGGTGGTCGCTATTGTACAGAGAATGTATTGATTACCGTTAAGCCTTTGAGCGTTGCCTCAAAGTGTTCAACTTTTATCTTCTGATTTAATGACGATGTATTACAAACTTCAGACAATTAATGCATAACAAAATAACAAGCCAGATTTCACTTTATTCGAGGTTTTTGGGTATTTGCATCATGTCCTATATGTAGAGATATCCAATGTTTCGAGTTACATATCGGCTTCATCATGAGGGAAGATAGGGAAAGGGGAACGAGAAAACCTAGCAGTTGGATCTGTTACCACTAATTGTTAGTCAAGATTTTCTCTACTTTTTTAGATAATGAACTGGAAACTAATCCTTTGTAACCTTTCTAATGGATCCAATGATTTAAGGATGAAGTGACCAAATACAAAATATCTATAACAATATCGTCTAAGGAAAATTATATACACTAAAAAAGTCAAATATCAAAAGTCAAATGAAAACGAGAAATAATTTTTTTTTCTCCGCAGAGGAATTTTATTTCTCAAAATAATCTGCACCAGTGTTTAGGCACTTATCCCACATGCTCACCAGATTTTTGATACCTTCTTCATAAAAGTATTTTTGCTGCTGGTGGCACCACTGCTGCACTTCCACCATCCGTCGCAAACCGGCGCCCGCCCAGGTCACATTTGAGCTTGCCGAAAATCTGGAAGTCGCAAAGTGACAAGTCCGGGCTGTAAGGGGGATGTTCGAGCACCTCCCAGCGTAAGTCTCGAGTGATGTCCATGGTGTGCCGAGCTGTGTGTGGTAGCGCATTGTCGTGTAACATAATGACACTTTCACACAAACGTCCAGGTCGCTTGTTTTTGACGGTATGACGCAATTCAGTACGAAGGACTTCGGATCATCGAGCGGAGGTGACAGGTTCTCCTCTCTCCATGAAATGGAAGAGTAATGGACTCTCTGAATCAAAGAACAGTATTACCATCACCTTGCCTGCGGTTGTGAAATTTCTGATCTTTTTTGGATGTAGTGATGTGTCATGCTTTCACTGCATGCTGTGTCGCTTACACCATGTTTCATCCACTGTCATAATATGTTCCAAGAAAGCCTTCCCCTCCTGTTCATAACGCATCAGATATTGCAAACTCAGTCCCATTTGGTGTTGTTTCTGCTCACCTGTGAGACATTTTGGCACCCACTTTGCGCACACTTTATAGAACTTCAATCGGTCGTGGATTATTATCAGATGCATGTTAGATATTCAGGTTCTGAGCCACCTCGTCTACTGTACACCTCCGATCTGCCCAGATGAGATTGTCTGCAACAACATTTTCTTCCGTGATGACTGTGCAGGACTGGCCAGGGCGCGGGTCTTCTTGTTGGTATCGCTTTGTCCACTTATACACTCGGGCGCGTGACATGCAGTTGTCCAAGTACTGTACACCTTCTTCATACGGCGATGAATTTCAATTGGTGAAACGCCTTCGGCGGCAAGAGACTGCACACACTACGCTGCGAGAACTTAGACGCTTCGGTTACTGTGAACGTCATCTTCGTCTTGCTGCTGCGCATCACTCCCTGCGCCTGCAGGTTGGCAAACCTTGGACAATACAGCTCTTAATCAGTAGTATTAACTCCAAAACTTTCCCCCATGGCGGCGCGTAACCTAATTCTTGGAGGCCGATTTCTCGTTTTCATTTGACTGACCATCGTAAAATATTCATAAATGTCTACATACAAGAAAGTCCATAACACTATCGTGCAAGGTAGTTAAAAGGGTAGAAAATAACAAAATATCCACTTTTAAAATGTCTATAAACTAAAATGTCCACAAATATTAATGCAGTTAATAATGTAAAATGCTATAAACAATTACCAAATAATGCAGATTTTGTTATTAAGCAGTAGACGAAATTTAGAATTAGGTAATTCAAAATTTTTGTGACCAAGGCTCAGGTCATTCATTAACAAAAACAGTTTTTAATACACGATGTGTTTATCATTTACACTCTAGAAGTAAAACCAGTACTGTAATAAACTCTACGGCGGTAATCAAAAAGTACCAGCTGTAGTGCCCGTTCTTTGAGGAGGGATATATGTAGGCCTACACCTTTAAGTACTTTGTATGTCTCATTTATTTTGATTTGCTGTTCACATTATATTATGCTTTTTCGTTTCTTTCTATATGTTATTATGTCTGATTTCTACTTACTTGTTGTTTACATTATATTGATTAATTTCTTATTCAGTTTTGTATGTAAAATTGTAGTGTACTTTGTAAATTTGCAGTGTTTTTGTAACGCAATTTTACTCCTGTTGAGCGTTAGAGAAGGCCGTATGGCCTTAACTCTGCCAGGTTAAATAAACCACTATTGTTATTATTATTATTATTATTATTATTATTATTATTATTATTATTATTATTTACTTTTAAGTACGTACTAAAAACTGATGAAATTCAATATTTTTTTTCTTCAGCAACAAATAAATCTGTAGGACTAATTTTGATAATTTATATACGCCTTTTCTGCAATTATATACTATTTTCAGATTTAGTATATTACCTATTACCTTTACGAGTCATTCAAAATGGCAACTGCATTTTGTGCATTGAAATGCCGTTTCCCTGATAATTTCCCCAAATATCACTATTTCTGAGTGATTCTTTTTTCTATTTATTTGTTAATGTCATATGAACAACATGACTTAGAATCTTTGAAATGTAGTGAATAGAAATATTTTTATTTTCATTTCTATTTCAAAGTATTTTTTTTTAATTTATTAGGTTAAAAATGTGTTTTTTCAAGAAACTGTAAGTGTTCTACCAATAGTTCCAGGTAGACTTGTTCACAAGCATAAAATATAATTTCACGCAAATTTTTACTAAAATGCCTTAAAAACTGTATGGGTTATCAGGAAAATCGTTTGAATAAACAAAAGTTACGGTTACGAGTTTGTATTTCTAATAACTTTTAACGGTAAAACAGTCTGATTAAATCTGAAAATATTTTACAATTGAAATATTAGTTTATAATCAGCATATAAAATTCCAAGGTCACAGATTTATCACAGATTTATTAATTGCTGAGAAAAAATACTGTCTTTCACGAATTTTCAGTACGTAACAGTACTTAAAGATGTATGTCCCACCATAACCACTCAAATTTGGGTAACACTGAAGTTGTAAAGGCTCTACCTAAACCTGGGTATGGCGTCGGCCTCCCTAGCCTCCTGTCACAGGAGTGTTGCTACCGTTTCATCACTTATCGATGGTCTTCCAGTATGTTTTTTTCTCCAATAGGCTTTCAGTCTCTTGTAACTGTCTATCACAACTACGAATGTTATTCTCGTATATTGGTTCTTCGTTAAATAAGCGAAGAAATTCACGCCGTATAAGAGTTACAGATTCAAATTTTGCCAACGACAAAACACATTGCACTTTTCTTTGGATATCCATATTGTATAATTAATTGTAACTTACTTACTTACAAATGGCTTTTAAGGAACCCGCAGGTTCATTGCCGCCCTCACATAAGCCCGCCATCGGTCCCTATCCTGAGCAAGATTAATCCAGTCTCTATCATCATATCGCATCTCCCTCAAATACATTTCAATATTATTCTCCCATCTACGTCTCGGTCTCCCCAAACGTTTTTTTCCCTCCTGCCTCCTATTTCTGGATTCGTCCATACAGTATGTGCTACATGCATAATTAATTGTAACAATGAAAATTATTGCATTTCTTCGATTGTTACCGTTTTTTTTTCCTTCAGTACCTCAAACGTACAGACGAAACGTTTTGAGAGTTTCAATTTATCTGGCACACATATTACATTTCTACCTCTATTCATTCAAAAATTATAATCCTCTGAAACCCATCATGACTACTGCGACAAAGTTATGTAAATAAATATCTGTTGTATAATTAATTGTAAATTACTTACTTACAGATAGCTTTTAAGGAACCCGCAGGTTCATTGCCGCCCTCACATAAGCCCGCCATCGGTCCCTATCCTGTGCAAGATTAATCCAGTCTCTATCATCATATCCCACCTCCCTCAAATACATTTTAATATTATCCTCCCACTCCGTCTCGGCCTCCCCAAACGTTTTTTTCCCTCCGGCCTCCAAAATAACAATCTATATGTATTTCTGGATTCGTCCATACGTGCTACATGCATAATTATTTGTAACAATAACAATTATTGCATTTCTTCGATTGTTACCGTTTTTTTTCCTTCAGTACCTCAAACGTACAGACGAAACGTTTTGAGAGTTTTATTTTCATCTGACACACATATTACATTTCTATTCATTCAAAAAATATAATCCTCTGAAACTCCACCATGACTACTGCGACACAGTTATGTAAATGTCTGTTGGATAGCAGAATAGAATAACCTGTGATTACTTTCCAACTTGACAACGTACTATCTTTCTTCATAAACTCGTTTCATCTAATTGATCCATTAAATATTTTACATTTCTTTACTCTGGGAGTTACATTACATATAGAGGGATTTTGAGTAGTAAGTTTTTACACAGACGTTTCCCCACTCTTCCCTATATGAGACCTCCAAGTTCGTTATTGTGGTAACATCTGTTACCAAGAAGTGGGAATGAAGTAACGGCCGGTCTCGACATACAATTTTCATGAGGGAAGGATCCCTTGTATGCAGTACTAGTGCGGTAGGGATGGCGTCATTTGGGAGTCTTGTGCCTACCGTTCTGCCTTTCCACACAAATAGAAATGTAAACTTAGCTGAAACTTGTTGCAGAAAGCTTCACCTCAATTTACTCAGTACTTATATTATTTTAGTCGTAATCATCAATATCATTGCCATCGTCATCATCATCATCATCATTAATATCATTATCATCATATGTAGGTCTTCAGCTTGATTCAAACTTCAGTTACAATTGGTCCCACCATTTCTCTCTGAATCTTCCCAAAAATCTTTATTGTGGACTACAGTAGTTTATAGTTCTTTTAATTTTCATGGCTGGAATACGTTCGAAGCAGTCTGGCGAGTATTTATTTTAAGAGTTTGAGTAGTAATATTGTTAAGGTCCTTACAGGGCCAGAATAGTTATGGGGCTCTTATCTCTAACATTATTTCCTAGCTTTCTTGTGTGTCAGCCTATTTAATAATAATAATAATAATAATAATAATAATAATAATAATAATAATAATAATAATAATAATAATAATAATAATAAACAGTTGTGTTACAATGGATCCCAGGACATTGTAATCTACATGGGAATGAACAGGCTGACATATTAGCTAAGAAGGGTTCTAATCTCAAAATAAACCCACGGAAACCTTTGTCATTTAGCTCAGTATAACAATATATCAAGCAACTACACAAAAATAATCACAACAAGACTTGTGACATAAACATTTCCCAACAATGTAGGAAATTACTGAAGGTTATACCTCCTGAACCCAGAAGACTGGCAGTTGCAAGCTTTCGCCTTAACACTGAACACGACATCCTGGATAAACACCTCAATCGTCTTGGCATCCTGCCATCAGCATCCTGCATTTTCATATGATATGATATGATATGATATGATATGATATATTTGGTCACAGCACTTCTTTACATATAATGGCGTACCTCACATTTCTGTATCCGGTGCCACCATTAACACTTACAGTAACACATCATTTGCAGTACACGTCTACACAAATTCTCCCAATTAAACTATGTACCTTTTTTTATTACTGTTTCAATCTCCCTTTGAGTATTTCTCCTACAATTCGTTTGCTATTCCCTATTTGATCATTAATCGTAATATATCTAAAATTATATACGCCTTTCAAACCCCCTTTTTCTTCTAACTACTATTCACTAAGATTTCAATTTCACTTATTCTCTACAAATTACCATATTGAATTATTTGCCTTATTTGTTCTTTGACCTTTTCTCCTATCTTTCTCTTATATTCATTTACTGTTCCAACGTTCAAATGTTAGTACTAATTTTATGCTGTCACTTGTTCATTTCTCTTAACTCTTTTTCACTATTTTCACTCATTCCTATTTGCGCTCACTTTCACTTTCTCACTATTCCACTTACACCTAATCCTTTCACACTACTCTCACTTCCTATAAATACTTATATTTCTCTCTACACATCAGCTTATACACTTTCTCTCTCCCCTATACTTCTCTATCATTTAAATTACAATTTCCCTTTACTAGCACTTTTTGATCACATCCCCACATTTTTTAATCATATCTAATACCATTGCTATATCCTCAGCTGTCGCAGGTTCTGACCTTTCTTTACTGTTCGTCTCTGCTTTATTTCTATCTCTGTCTTTCTTTCTATTTCTTTCTTCTTCTTCTATTCCTCTTTTATTTCCCCCCCACGCTTTCACTTTCACATCCTAGATTTCCACTTACACTCGCACCCTTAATCTTTTCACTACTTTCTTCCCTATCACTTCCCGACTCTTGGTTTCTCTTTTTATCCCCACTCGCCTTTTTTCTAGCGCTGTGTTTCTTGTTCCGTTATTGTCAGCATTCCTTCTGGAGTGCGCTAACCTTACCGCCATCGTATGGAGACTAGGAATCCGCTTACGCTGCTTGATCACGTTACACTTATCTCCTCGTTGTGTCATCACCTCTACACTTCCTCGTACGTCAGCATGTGGGTTCCTGAACTCCTTACTATTCGCTCCTGTTACCGTGTGTTGATCTGCGACAATCACTTGTTCCGTCCTTGAAGTTGGGATGATTTTCTTCTGCTCCTTCCCTCCGCTCATGTAGCTAACGTCGACTCTCTGTTGCCTTCTCGTTGCTCCCCTCTGCAAACTTGAAATATGTCCACTATCCTCTTTCGTTCTTCTCGTTAGTCCAAATTCTGTATGATCTTCATTCCTCAGGCAAAACTCCAGATCATACCATTTTCCGTTCACTTTCAATTTATCTTCTTACATTTTAGCAAAGTGACCATCCTGCATTTTGTGCCATCAACAGGAAGACATGGATAGACAACAACTTGCAAAATGCCCTGCTCTGAAATCCTCCAAGGAAGTCGACCGCTACTGGGAAGCCAGAGCCCGAATGTTTTTAATTACTTAATCCGTAGTTTTGTTCACTACTTTCTTGTTTTTCCCCTCAGTCAATGATAGTAATATCATGTACTAGCCATGACAAATAAATAAATGAATAAACAAATGAATAAATAAATGAATGAATAAATAAATAAATAAATAAATAAATAAACAAGTAAATAAATAAAGAAGTAAATAAGTAAATAAATAAGTAAATAAACAAATTAATTAATTAATTAAATTAATTATTTAATAAATAAATAAATAATGAAATAAATAAATAAAACATTTTATGCAAGAAGTATTAAAGCATTCATACTATTACAAAAATAGCACAAATAATACCAAAAAAGGCTAATCGATTTTTAATAAGAGACCAGCAGTTGAGTTAATATTTTAAACCAAAATAAATCAATTAATTTTATGCAATAAGCTAATTTTTGCTTATAAATAGCAGAAAATTTAGATATCGCATTCTTGAATTTTTTCCGAGTTAAATTAGCCTACCATCAACAGATTTGTGTAAATATCTCATTTTTTCAAATTGTCGGTTGGTCTATTATTGCGTCACTCCCGGAAAAGTCAAAGCTTGCATTCAGAAGTGTTCTTCACGTTCTTGGAAAGGTAAAACTAAAATTATATATGCTACATTAAGATAATATATTAATATACAAATATTAAACAGCGTACATTACAAAAAGAAATAAGATTAATTATAGACTAATATAAAAATGCAAGAAATATTTTTTAAGAAACCATTTTTATATTAGATATGTTGTTTAGTCAACTGTCCGAACACAGGTCTGAACCTCACAAGTGATACCAACAAGGCACCATTTATGAGGCAACTAGGCCAGGAGATAATGGGGTAGGGTGGCCGGTTCCTTTCTCCGTTCACTGCATACATCGCCGATTAGCTACATATTACACTAGTTAGACTTAAGATCCATATAAACAATTATTGTTCTTCCTCTGCACATATCAAGTGAGATATACTACCTGATTATAGATGTACATATCAACCAGAACCTCAATCATAGGCACTATTAGATTTAAGTTTGTAAATTATATTTATATAATTTGTACAATAGGCCTATACAGCTAACTATCACTCAGTACAATTCAGTTTAATTAGTGGCATTAGAACAGCGAATATTAATTATTACGTTTCTGTATTAAGAAGACATCTACAAGTGTCGTGCTATATTTCCAGCAGTCGAAAGTATCAGCGCTTATTATAAGCTATGACAATAAATTATATCTTTAATGTAATGTATAAGTTACGAGATTTGATTACCGAAAGGTGAAGCGCTGAATGACCATTAACCGGGCTGTTACTTTCCCATGTCTCTTTTCGAACGGCGCCGTACTAAGCGAAACCTGTTTCCAGGTGGACACCCGTCATATTTGTCCAAAATTATCGCTCTCGGTATAGCAAGCATGGAAACTACTATTACTGAGTAAATGTTGGAATGCAGAGCTTTGGCGTGAAGTAAGAGTTTCAATTCAGCGTTTCCCCTCTAAAGGGAACCCTTCAAAAGTAGCCGAATTGTTAGAATTGTTTATTCTGTCAATTGTATTATAACTGAAATCTTTGTCCATATGTCAATTGTTAAATACATATTTATCCTTCTTTTGTACTTCAGGGGCTATCTAGAGGAGAATAATTAACAAAATGGACAAGTAGTGAAGTAAATATTACAGGGGAAATTGATATAGCCTACTTGAAGAAACTCTGTCTCACAAGCGCTTTGATAGCGATTGAATGCCTGTCCCTCTCTGTAAGAAAGAATAATTTGAAATACTCAGATGAACCTTGTGTCATAGGCGCTTTGATAGTGATTGAATTCCTGTCCCTCTCTATTAGAAAAAGTCATTTGAAATACTCGGACGAACCCTGTGTCATAAGCGCTTTGATAGTGATTGAATTCCTGTCCCTCTCTGTAAGAAAGAGTCATTTGAAATACTCGGACGAACCCTGTGTCATAAGCGCTTTGATAGTGATTGAATTCCTGTCCCTCTCTGTAAGAAAGAGTCATTTGAAATACTCGGACGAACCCTGTGTCATAAGCGCTTTGATAGTGATTGAATTCCTGTTCCTCTATGTAAGAAAGAGTCATTTGAAAGACTCGGACGAACCCTGTGTCATAAGCGCTTTGTTAGTGATTGAATCCCTGTCCCTCTCTATTAGAAAAAGTCATTTGAAATACTCGGACGAACCCTGTGTCATAAGCGCTTTGATAGTGATTGAATTCCTGTCCCTCTCTGTAAGAAAGAGTCATTTGAAATACTCGGACGAACCCTGTGTCATAGGAGCCTTGAAAGTGATTGAATTCCTGTCCCTCTCTGTAAGAAAGAGTCATTTGAAATACTCGGACGAACCCTGTGTCATAAGCGCTTTGATAGTGATTGAATCCCTGTCCCTCTCTGTAAGAAAGAGTCATTTGAAATACTCGGACGAACCCTGTGTCATAGGAGCTTTGATAGTGATTGAATTCCTGTCCCTCTCTGTAAGAAAGAGTCATTTGAAATACTCGGACGAACCCTGTGTCATAGGAGCTTTGATAGTGATTGAATTCCTGTCCCTCTCTGTAAGAAAGAGTCATTTGAAATACTCGGACGAATCCTGTCTCATAGGCGCTTTGACAGTGATTGAATTCCTGTCCTCTTTGTCTGGAAGAGTCATTTGAAATACTGGGAGAAATCCTGTCTCATAGACGCTTTGATTGTGATTAAACCTCTGTCCCTATTTGTAGGAGAGAGCTATTTGACTGCCCTAGTAAGGCGGATTAGTCCTAAATCGTAAAAGGAAGATATTAATAATCTGCCGTTGTAGTACTGTAGTTCGCAAGTTTTTTCTGCTGTTCTGAGGATAAGCAAGGGCGTGAGAACCGTGAAAGTCATACTAAACGGCAAGAAAATAGGGGTGAACTGTTCAAGTGTTATTCGGATTGTCTACTCCACAGGGGCAATGTCAAAATCCCGTTGTGAAAGCTGAACAGTTTATGCTTCTTCGACGAAACATTTTCAATTTCTTCTTCACTGCTGAGGCACTGCGATAACAAAAAAAGGAAGGAAAGGAGGTAGCTATGAAAAGTCGTGGCGTGCTAAGAGGTTGGCAACACTGTGATAATGCTAAGGAGATTGCTGGTGTTGGCTGGAGTGGAAGACGTCCTGCGGGGGAAAACCTATCAAACCACTAAAGTAGTACTCCCTATCCCGAAGGAATTTCTTCCCATCCTATCCACTTGATACCTTCCACTTCCTCTTCCCAGTTCTTTCTACTTATGTAGTATTTATCGTTTGACGATGAAGTTAGTAGAAAAGAGAATTTCACAAAATAGTTTAAATTTATCTTAATTCTATGCATTCAAATGGAATTCGCGAAACATGGATATTTATTTTGAACTTCTTTTCTTTGGTGAAGTGGTTTCTGTGTTTGACTATATATCCAAGGATTACAGTTTAAATTCCTACCAAGGAGGAAAAATAAAATTATTTTTCACGACACACTTTGAGAGATACATGTCAAAATAAGTGTCTCATATTGTAGATTCACGGAGCTTAATATGTTTAATTTGTCTCTAAGTGATAGATTGAATGCCTTTATCGGCATTTTTATCTTACTTAAAAATGTAACTCTGTTGGTCATCTTTCTAGCAACATTCTTGATCATAGTAATGAATTCCATATTAAACATGCTCAACCTCAGGAATGATATACTGGTTTCTGTATAAAGTAATCAGAGACCAGGAGAGAAGTTAGGAATCAAGTAGCCATACAGCTCTTGCCAGAAGTTTGACACCCCTCCATAAATGATGTTTCATTCCTGTCATTATACTCATGTGAAACCCCCTGATGTATATACAGGGGCCAAATGCCTGTGAAAAGTGAATTTTTTACTGTAAACCCAATCGAATGGGTTATTTATGAAAGGGCCTAAGTCGCTAATTTTGTGAAAGTAGATACATCGAATTAGATATGAAGAGGACTAAGTTTCACACTCTAATGCTTAGCAGAATTTATGATACAATTTTTATTTCAGCCTTAATTTCAAAATTTCGGCCTGTAAGCAGTTTTTCTTAAATTGCTAACAATTTAGTATTCGAGACTCAGGCCCTTTCATAAATGATCCATTCAATCCGTCTATCTTACAAACTGTGGATTATATAATAATTTGTCTGTTATGAAACTTACTGAAAAATTACATATTTTGTATGAAAAAATTAATTACTCAATGGGTTAATTCAGATCTGTGAATTTTGGAATAGAGTTATACATATCTAAAAGATTTATTGTACAATCATTACTTTTTGCTTTAAAAAATTTGTGACAATTCGTGCAGGCATTGTATTCCAGGCTGTTTTGTTTTTCCTTTAGGAAAAATTGCCATTTTCTAAAATTCTCTTGAACTTGAAATTCGCTGTAAATGGACCTGTATAATTAGCGCCTTCAGTTGGACTGGTGTCCTTAATGCCTACAGCTTGTGGTGAAATATATGAAGTGTCAGAAGAACGTTGTTTGTCTGAATGTGTGCGACTAATGTGGATAGCCACTCCTCTGTCCTCACAGAAAACTTTATCACAATAGCAGCATTTAGTTTGAGATATCTCCATTCTACTCTAGAGATTGCATGTAATGTGAATATAGAAAAATGCTAAATTTTAAAATAAACAGGGATAAAAGAATATGAGTAATATATAATATTCACTGCATACACAATATCCCATTGCTAAGTCAACAAACTAGTCTCGAAATCACAAATAATAAAGTGCTGTTTTTTATATGAAAATGCTTACGAAAAATGTTGCTAACAGCCTTAAACGTTCCTGGCATTTGACATTTCAAAACGCATGTATACGATCGGGGTCACTTCGAGAAACATTGCACTATTCGTTTCCAATAACATAGCAGATATACACTATGAACCTTGCCATGACCTGCTATGATTCTGCTACATCGTTTATTTTATCAATACAATTGAATTCAGAATTTTGTTATATATTTTACACTATAAGTTTAATAATCTAATTTATGTATAATTATTTAGTTCTTTTCAACAGCCTTTTTGAACACAGCTTAAACAATAACTCTTTCTCATTCATCTGATACCTTTACGGCTTTCGAATACACATTAACGGTCTCAAAATTATGATCTAAAGGCAAATGTAGCCTACGTCACATTTAATTAAATTTTGTATTGCCAGTTCCTGAATATTCTTTTTTTAATATTTAGAATAGTCTACTAATTAATTCTTAAAATGAACGTAGGTAATAAATTATGGCTTATGATTTAATGAAAAAAAATGTATCGAGTTCAACTTTTTCATATTTAATTTTTATAGCATTATTCCCGTGTTCAATAGCTAATAGATTCATTAATTTTATATAAATAACTTATCCTTTTATAAGTTGTTCCTTATTACCTTGAAAAGTACTAATGACTATTTTCTCACAATGGTATTATTGAAACTTAATTTTTTATACATCTGGATTACACAACTTTTAACACTATATCACTTCGGAATGTCCTTCTCGTGTTAAATTTTACCGTACCTGGTTAACAGGTTTCAGCCTGTTATGGGCCATCTTCAGAACTGGTTGGTGTTGATTTTGGCGCCTTTTGTTATACCTCCCCCCACAGGTAACACAAACAAAAGGCGCCAAGACCAGCACCAACCAGTTCTGAAAATGACCCATAACAGGCTGAAACATGTAACCAGGTACAGTAAAATTTAACACGAGAAAGACATGTAATAGGCCTACATATTCCGAACTAATTTTTTACATGTTTTGGCAAAGGAGTTTATGAATAACCGGGCTCCCTCTATGATACCGACAACCTCGATTTATGAAAGGTGGGTGCGTAGCTCAGTCCGCTAAAGCGCTTGCCTGCCGATCCAGATTTACACATATTTCATATTTATTATCATCATACGGCTTTCAGGTAGTGGTTTCCCTCACATTTCTGCATACAGTCCACCACTACTCTTGATATATTCAGTCGCATATCATAATATATTTCTCCTATCATCTATATCTCCTCATATCTTCCCATTACATAAAGCTAAACCCTATTTCTGTCTACTTCTTCCTCCACACTTTCAGATGTACAGTTATTTTCAACTCTTCACCTGAATCCCATCCCCGGATACTATGCAATACTATCCATCTTACTCTTATATACAAACATTCTCAGCTACAATCTACTCATCCATCTTTACTAACATCGTCATCTTACATTACTATTCACCCTAATTTTCTATTTATCTTAAAAGCCTTTTTATCTCGACTAGTATTCACTAAATATTTCTACTTTCTCGTCTACATTACCGTATCATATTATTTGTCTCATTTATTGTTCATTGTTCTCCTGTTTGTAATACTTCCTTGCTATTACTTGTTCAATTCACTTATCACTTCTTCACTTTATTGCATAACTTTTAAGGCTCACTTTCACTACTTGCACTCACTTTCTACCTCCTCTCTCGATTACATGCAACCCTAAATATATTATTTACTTACTATTTCTAACTCTTATTAGCCTCACTGATTTATTCTATCCATCTTCTCACTAACACGATCCAGAGTTGCGCTAAGGCGTGGGTTCGATTCCCGCTTGGCCTGATTACCTGGTTGATTTTTTCCGAGATTTTCCCCAACCGTAAGGCGAATGTCAGGTAATCGATGGCGAATCCTCGGCCTTGTCTCGCCAAATACCATCTAGTTGTCACCAATCCTATCGACGCTAAATAACCTCGTAGTTGATAAAGTGCCGTTAAATAACCAAGTAAAAAAAATGAAACGTGGTATTTTTCCTTTATATCATGGGACTGTCGGTATTCGAACTCACATCTGAGCACAGACTCGCGGCACAAGACAAACTCGTTATAGGGCGTGCCACCGATTTTGGCATGTGAAATAAGTAATGGGAAACTTAAGTGCGAGTGTCTAACTTTTGTAGCAATTGATAGGCGATAAAGCTGGCACTTTGATTGGTAGATTGTTGATGTGACGTGTATTTAGGAGGAGATACCGTTCTCAGCTGCAGTGGCAACAGAAACTCACTGACTGGACACTGTACTCAAGGACACACCGCAGGAAAGTTAAGTGCGAGTATCTTACTTTTGCCGCAAGACTGACAACTGTGGTTGGCAAATTGCTGAAGTGACGTGTATAGGAGGTGGTACCATTTTCAGCTACACATCAACAGATGCTCGCAGACTGTGCATTGTACTCAAAGACACGCGCCAAAAACCCTGGCGTCAGCTATACATCCTAGTTTTAAATACTACGCCTGCAAGAAGTAAAAAAAAAAAAGTCATTCGAATTACGAATTTTAAAGGAGAGTTCTTTATTTCTATTAAAAGTTGAAATTGTACTTCTTTCTTTAACAGCAGTCAAGTATGAAAAAGTAGAGGGCACCATAGTTTCGCTTAAACTTGAAAAGAAAATTGCAAATGCCTGGAGTGTGGCCCTTGTGACACGACCTTCAAGTTAAACAACAATTAAGCCTGTAATGACACGGTGTTGGACTAGTTAGTACCTTACAACACTGCTGCAGATAAAAGGCTAATGTGCACGGTGAATTATATCAGAGGGTTGGCTGCACATCGTGCTACCCTCCGAGAGGGTAATTACAGCCTTCACAACACTTGCTGTTCAGGCACCCCCACCCCAACTCCACGCGCTACTTTGTCACCCTCATCAGCAGGGCGGGCACCGTGTCTTAAACGGGCTCTCTCACTACACAGACATGCCTACAAACAGCTTGCACACACAAATTTCACCAGCCTCGTCGGATTTCTACTATTACTACTTCGACAACAAATACTATCACTTTGAAGACAGAGGGTGAAATTCGGCATGTAACAAGCTTACAACTTCGTAGTGGACACGATATGGCAGGGAAAGTTACGCCTACGATTAGCAAGAGACGCGTCTTTATTGAAAGCTTGGAACTAGAGCCCGGTTTTCCATACAAATCCAAGTTTTTATATTAGCTTGTTACACTTCTCTAGCTTTGCAAATATTCGTTTTATAACTTACAGGTTCCAAATAACCCTACGTTTTCTTCAATATAAATATAACGCGAAACAGGCGCGTGCACAATGTATGTGTAACTATAGAAAGTTAATACGAGCTTAGCATTACTAACATACAGATGTATGACTAACAATAACAATATTTACGGGATAGAGTGCAATTCCACAAATAGTCTCTCACTATCGTATAAATCACGATACAAGTTAAGTCAACACACAGGGCTAACCAGTTGAACCAGTGCTGTAGTGTGCAGATACTCGTACACGCTGATAGCATGGCAGGGAACAAAAAAATGTACTTATGTTGAAGCAGAAGTTGAAAATATTGGAACGGTTTAAAAAAGGTGAATCAATCAGAGCCATCGTTCAAGAATTTGATATTTCGATCAGAACAGTGCACGGGATAAAACATCTAAATACGAGGCATTCTGTAGTGATTATAAGAAGCGTTGTTATTATCAGTTGATTTTAGGATTAAAACACAGCTTATTTTGTGTAATTTTCTAAATTTAATCAATAAGGATGATTTATGTTCTCTCTTGAAGGGTATACACCATTTTAAAATAATTTAATACACAAACACAACTATTGCATGAAATGCTCAATAAGTTTTTGTAGCTTTATTCTCTTCAGCTCTAATCAACAATAACAATAATCCAGGTTGCCAGGCGACGATGGAAAAGATGCGAAAACAAATTAATGAGGTGTATAAACAATTGAATCCTCTTTCATATATATATATATATATATATATATATATATATATATATATATAATTTGAACTGGTAATGGAAATTACGGGAAATCGGCTGAACGGATTTTAATAAATGGCCCTCATTTTGAAGCTTGGAACCCAAAGTTTTTCGGAAAAGTAGTAGTTTTCAGTGAAATGTCAATTTTCCTACATAATTTTCCTATTTTCCAAAATCCATCTGTTGTCAGTTTTGAGAACTAATAGTTTCTCATATTCGAACAAAGCAATAAAATAAACATTATCAAGTAGGCCATGCCTCCAAGTTTTGCAACAGATTCTTTGACATCACAGTGTCAATAGGTCGATTTTCCATATATATAACTACAACGTCTTTGATTTTAATTGATGTCAGAGAATACTTAAGAAGTTTTTTTAAATATTGTATAGTTTATATCATGGTTTTTCTTCTCGCTGTTATTTATACTCGCTTTAAAATCATACCGCGAATTACCTTCTGTGTGAAATCCGAAGGCCTATGTACTATTATTGAGACTGGTTCTATTGTTGTGAACTAGATGGCGACTGTATACGTATTACTGATTTGTTATGAATATGATTCCGGTGATTTTCAGGGAAGTTGTGGCCCGAATTTCCTGGCATTTACATTTGAGGGAAAACTGAAGAAACCTCAACCAGGAAATTCAATCCGACCGGGAATTGGACCCGGGCCCTCTGCGTAAGAGACCAGCATGCTGATCTCTTACACCACAGAGGTGGTCTCATGGTTTATTTGTCCCTAATGATACACATTAATGCTATTATTGGAACGACTCCAGAATACCGCGTAAGTACATGTCGTTATTGCTTTGTTGAATGATTTATTTTTGGTTCAGGGAACATATTTTTTATGTGCTTATTTATTTTTTCTATCCTTGTGCTATAAAAACATGTGTTTTAATTATTTTTAATTTGCACAGTCTTTGTACATAAGTACTTACGTGGTATTCTGAAGTACAGCGTTATTATTGATAGAAAAACCTTTTGAGGTTATGTGGTTATTTACAAGAAGTCGTCGCTGAACGATTCACATTATTTCCAGGTTAGTTGAATCAACTCATCTAGTGAACGATATAAATCTTTAAAATACTAGGTGTCTCTCTCCCTTGTTACTTACTCCATCACACCATCTGGGATGCCTCCGCATACATTAAAACTGAAAGTTGGAGCAGTTGTAATGCTTATCCGATATATGGATATGGGCTTTGGTTTTGTAAATAGTGTCCGAATGATTGATAGAGAGATGTATAATAATCTTTTAAAACTAGAAGTGATTACTGGTGCATCCAAAGGACAAATAACCTATTTACCACGTAATGATTTGTTGTCCACTGACAATAATTTGCCTTTTAAATTTAAAAGGCGTCGGTTTCCATTACGTCTTGCTTTCGCAATGACCATCAACAAAGCACAAGTCCACACCTGTGGAGTAACGGTCAGCGCGTCTGGCTGCGAAACCAGGTGGCCCGGGTTCGAATGCCGGTCGGGGCAAGTTATCTGGTTGAGGTTTTTTCCGGGGTTTTCCCTCAACCCAATACGAGCAAATGCTGGGTAACTTTCGGTGTTGGACCCCGGACTCATTTCACCGGCATTATCACTTTCATATCATTCAGACGCTAAATAACCTAGATGTTGATACAGCGTCGTAAAATAACCCAATAAAAAATCAACAAAGCACAAGGCCAGACTTTAGATAAAATTGGAATTTATTTGTCTCGGTGCGTTTTCAGCCATGGGCAGTTATATGTGGCATTCAGCAGAGTCAAAGCCGCAAGTGATGTGAAAATTAAGGTTATGCCTACTTCACATCAAGGTCAATTTCCAGGTGTTGAAGGATATTTCACCAAGAACATCGTTTATAATGAAATAAAGCAGTACTTCATATTGAAGATATGGCTATGGTATAATTAATGTTTTCATTTACTTTGCTATAATCAATTAAATGATTATCAGTTCCAACACAGTGATATAATCACCAAAATATGCAGCTAATGCTGCGACGAGCCACTAGTTTAAGTATAAACATATAGGGATGCCATTTGAAGTTTCAAAGTGGGGGTGGAAGGTGAAATCTAAAATGCAATTAAGCCTGGTTTAAGACTTCCCCCTCAATATCTAAATTTACGTGTTTTTCTTTTGTTTAAATTGAATTCAATTTAAATAACTACAGTAGAACTTGGTTATAGTGACCTCGTTTTGTGCGACACCTCGCCTATAACGTCAAATATTCTGTGGTCCCAACTAATTCCCCATAAGACATATGCTTTCCTACCTTGCTTAATACGACAAACGCATATGCGTCTACCTCGCATATAACGTCATTTTCAACCTCAGTTTGGAATAAGATTTTCTAAGAACCAAAGTATTTTAAGAAATATTTTGTTGAAATCTGACCCTGACAAATTCTTTACAGTCTCCTTCTGTCATAGTCCTCTGGAATGCAGGCGGATTCCCCACCCCATTGTAACCTGCCCGAATTCATGCGGTATTAGATCAGTTTCGACAGGAAGTTTTCACAAAGTGCACGCATTTTAACGCAGTATGGCCAATAAAAGTGAGTGACGCTTTAGAAGTCATTACAATTATGAACATGTTCTATGAAGCTAGGAAAGGGAGCAGTGAAATTGCAACTGAAATTATGAACATAGAACGTAATTTAGCCCTAGAAAGTGTGTATTGGGCAAGTAGAAGACAAAAGAGTAAAATGACTGATTACTTCATTTCTAAGTAAAGTAGTTTGGTGAGTACTGAACGAACTGTTTTAATACACAATACTGTATTTATAATTGTAGGTCTACGTGTATTTTATTATGTTCATTGTAGGCTTAAAAGTTAATACATTTAATCTAAAATAAGTCTAATTAATTTTGTTATTTTTCATTTTCCACCTCACTAGATTGATAATGTGAATCTCGGTTACTACGACACTCGTTTATAACAACATAATTTTTAAGGTCCCTTGGATGTCGTTATAACCAAGTTCTACTGTAGTTATTTAGGGTGGGATGTTTTGAAATGAAAGCCCTGTATGTAGATACATTTAGAGAGCTTTCCCTCCAGAAGTTTGTTTTATGTTTCAAATGTATCACGTTTATTATATTTAGGCCTAATCACGAAGTTGTTTTGTTATATATTTTCCATATAGCCTACTATAATATACTATTTAAAATTATGTAGGTACGTTAATTATTTATGTTTCGATCCGCACGCCATAAAAAACATTGTACAGCCCTTATGTTTACCAATGTCCGCAGTACTCCGTAGAAAGACAGCGTTCGTACCTCGTCTCGCACACGGACCACCGCTGTGTCTATTTGTGGAGTTCCACTGTATTCTCATGGGCTTATATTCACTATACCAGTTAATTGTTAATTGTCTGCGACTCAAAAACAGTTCTTTGCTTTGTCCTCTCGCTAGTAAATTCTGCTTTAATACTTTATTAATGGAGGATTGACTGTTATTCATAGCTTATTTCATTCAATTCGTTAGACACACTTATATTTTATAGAAAAATTTATTTATTTATCTTAATTCTACTTCCCTAATTTCTGAATAGATGTTACACGCAGGAGATGAACAAAACTGCTACTCTCGCTCGCTGTGTTCGTTGCAGTTGTCTTTCGAGTCTCGCTCATCATTCTCGAAATAGCATTTTGTCGGCGTAGAAAGGTTTCGTAACCTTGAATAATATACATCACTGAAATATATAACATTATAAATGTTTAAATGAGACAAAAAGGCAAAACAAAACAACATCTTAGTTATCAAAGTGTTCTGGTTCTATTATATGCTATTACCTATGGTTATATAAATAAAAAAAATCTAAAATAAATTTACATTTCTAAGAAACATAAATTATAACGTTAATATATAATTGCACACTTGATCTGAAACATATGAAAAGAAAATTCCTAACCTTTTAATAAGGGCCTAGTGATTAAATAAAGATTGGGAAACGGATTATTATGCACTGAAAGATGGAGATAATGTTTCAAATAGGCTACTTGATCGTTTATACATATATAACAGTTGCCAAAGTAGATAAAAGTTCAATCAGGTATAGAAAACTGTGGCGATTCAAGGCTGCCTGACGTTCGGGACTTCGGGAGTGATCAATCTCGACGTCTCGAAACACTCACAAGTAGTCTTTAAGTCAATTACGCGACGTATACAACATTGTCGTGCGGGTTTTCGGCTTTGCGGGCGCTGTTAGTCTTGCTTTCTCGATCGTTGTTCATCTCTGTTACATGCAATCATAGGGATTTCACCAAACCATCATTATCAGACACATTTTTATATTAAAGTCTCAGTTGCACAGAAAATCGTCCTCAGATACATCAGAATATTATGCTGAGCCTCAGGAAAGACAACAGTATCTAAATTGTATTCTCTGCTTTAAAATGTGGGGTAGAGACATTTCTGTCAGTAAGGCCGTACACTAAGGAACGGATGTGCCGGGGGCCAATCATGTGAAGGCGGGAATTTGTATCCCATCATAACGTCTGAAACGACTCCGGGTTGCAGTCATCCTCCTATAAAATTATGTATTGGATATTTTCTAGGGATAAATGGAAGCCGAAGCATGATGTTCACCACAACACATCCTTTTACTACCGACGAAAAGAAGACATGGCAGTTACGTTTCATTGCGTTCTTTACGACTCATTGGGGTGCGCACAAACACTTTCACCTTCATTCTTTACGAGTATTACTATAGGGAGCGCGTTATAGCGTCGCAGTTAAGACGTTGCACTGCAAGCCGGAAGACCTCGGTTCGATTCCCGATGGAGTCAAGTCGTTCTCCATAATCTAACCCTTCTGGTCGTACGTCGGCCACCGGTGGCCATCTTGGTACTTCAGTTGACAAAGCGCGGATCCAGGTTCAAATCTCGACGAAGTCAAAATTGTATTTGTGGTGAACAAATCCAAGATTGTGAAGGTTTATTTCGAGGCTGTTCCGTTTTTCCCTCGTCATTACATCAACAACCTTCACAATTTCTCTTTCATTACAGTCTGCGTTTCGTAAAAATATGGCATCCCCTGTGTTTGTGTTACAAGTCCACGTCACGGTTTTTGGCGTATGAAAAAGTAATGGAAACCTTAAGTTCGAGTGTTTCACATTTGCTGCAGTCAGTCTGACAACTGTGTTTGGCAAATGGCTGATGTGACGTGTATAGGAAGTGGTACCATTCTAAGCTGCATTAGCAACATGCTCACAAACTGGGCACTATACAGGGTGATTCAGACCATCCGTAATAGTAATTTATTTCGGAAATTAATGCATTAAAATTTTCGAGACAAAAATATTTATTACTAAGGCACATGTGAAATTTCACTTGAGCTTGATTTCATCAATCAATCTTAACAAGAAGTAGGGTCAGTGGCGTATCACTTTAAAATTTCAAATGCGAGTAGTGGTCAAATATGGTACTATTTGATAGAGATCTTCAAAACAAACAACGTTCAGAGGAAACGTTTTTTATTAATTCTTACTATTTCAATGAGAAAAATACAAAAAACAATGGGTGATTCGGACCACCGTTAAGTCATTTATTTCGGAAACTAATGCATTAAAATTTTCCAGACAAAAATATTTTTAACTAAAGCACATGTGAACTTTCACTCCAGCTTGATTTCATCAATCAATCTTAACAGGAAGTAGGGTCAGTTGCGTATCACTTTAAAATTTCAAATGGGAGTCCGGTAAAATTTGGTACTATTTGATAGAGCTCTTCAAAACAAACAACTTTCATAGGAAACGTTTTTATTAATTCCTACTCTTTCAATGAGAAAACGTACGAAAAGACAATGCCATCAATACTGAGAAATGTTACAATACAACTTCCTGAAGAACATCTTAAACCAGCTTTTGGAAGACGTGCCACTGGCAACACGAGCAGTAATGTGGCTACAGCAGGATGGTTGCCAGCCCATTTCTCTTTGGTGGCACATGACGTAGCAAATCAGCTCTTCCATGGACGATGGATTGGGAGATGCGGTCCTGTGGAATGGCCAGCACAATCTCTTGACTTGAATTCTTTGGATTTCTATCTTTGGGGACGGTTAAAGAACATCGTCTATCAAGATCGTCCCATAACAAGAGATGACATGAAACAGCGAATCCGAGAGACCTGCCAGTCACTTGACCACGCCGAAGTATTAGGAGTCACTGACAGTGTTAGAAAAAGAGTACGGGTGTGTGCTGCTCAGAACGGCAGACAGTTTGTCAAAATTAATGACATTGTCCAGTTTTCAGTAACATCTGTCAACATTAATTGTCTTGTTTACATTTTCGTACGTTTTCTCATTGAAAGAGTAGGAATTAATAAAAACGTTTCCTACGAAAGTTGTTTGTTTTGAAGAGCTCTATCTAATAGTGCCAAATTTGACCGGACTCCCATTTGAAATTTTAAAGTGATACGCAACTGACCCTACTTCCTGTTAAGATTGATTGATGAAATCAAGCTGAAGTGAAAGTTCACATGTGCTTTAGTTAAAAATATTTTTGTCTGGAAAATTTTAATGCACTAGTTTCCCAAATAAATGACTTAACTGTGGCCGGAATCACCCATTGTTTTTGTACGTTTTCTCACTGAAAGAGTAGGAATTAATAAAAACGTTTCCTTTGAAAGTTGTTTTGAAGAGCTCTATCAAATGGTACCATATTTGACCACTACTCCCATTTGAAATTTTAAAGTGATACGCCACTGACCCTACTTATTGTTAAGATTGATTTATGAAATCAGGCTGAAGTGAAAGTTCACATGTGCTTTAATAATACATATTTTTGTTCTGAAAATTTTAATGCATTAGTTTCCGAAATAAATGACTGTTACTGGTGGTCTGAATCACTCTGTATATCTAGGGCACACGCCAGAAACGCTGGAGCCAGCTATACGTCACAGCCACAGTTCGTTGCAGTATTTCGCGGTTGTCCAAAGACTTGTAGACAGTAGTAGTGGTGAGTTCTAGACCACTCATAGTTCTGTATATGATGCTTCGAAGCCACCCCGTCTGTTTTTTTAGTTGGTTATTTAATGACGCTATATCAACTACGAGGTTATTTAGCTTCGATAAGATTGGTGATAGCGAGGTATTTGGCGAGATGAGGCCGAGGATTCGCCATAGATTACCTGGCATTTACCTTGCGGTTGGGGAAAACCTCAGAAAAAACCCAACTAGGTAATCAGCCCAAGCGAGGATCGAACCCGCGCCCGAACGCAACTTCAGACCGGCCGGAAAGCGCCTTAACCGACTGTTGGTTGGTTTGACAGGAATATGGTATTTCCGAGGAATGGTATATCACCACCAGAAGTATGGTGTACGGATTAGAAGGCGTAGAATATACAAACCCGAACCCTCAAATTTTTTACGTGCGTTTGAAAAAACGCGGACATGATTTAATGCTCTAGAGACGGCTATAAATTGGTTGGATAAAATGCCTGTGTGTACGGTAACACATCTTGTCTGTCTACGACAAGTAAGAGACTTGCCTGCAAAGAAATTACGCTCAGTTAAAAAAAAAAAAAATCTGTCTAGTGTTGTTTCAGTATAGGGTAAAGGTGCCTAATTCCGTGATACCCCTAATACCGTGATAAAATTTCAATTGACTACCATGGAGTTGTGGTCTCTGACTTTTAAGTTTTTGAAATACCTAACAGATGCCAGGCGATGTCTTCTTTTCAATTCTATTGACTACCCGCCTTTTGAATAGAAGCAGTCGACTGAAGAAGCTTTTGTTCAGTGAAAGGTGATTGACCAGTAAGTTTTTCTATCTATTGTGACCGCTCCTGAAGAAACATTTTATAATTGAGGTAAGAATAATTAATATAGCATTATAAAAATGATATATTACTGTAGATAGTCAACTGAATCAATGTGTATGATTATTTAAACATTATGATACAATAACAATGCTACAGGAGCTTTCCCATTTTCGGATTTATTTTCATATTTCTCCTTCCTGGCTCACTTGACCAGTGATGCCAACGCTAAATTGTGAAAATTAATGTCTATGAAAGAAAATATTTCGTGGAAATAATAGTAGAAATAAGTTATAGAAATCATCAATTATAATTAGGCTATAATAAAATAAGAGGACATATATTTAACTTAATTACTGCTGTTGTTAGGAATATAAATAATGAGAAATAATTGTGTTATAATTCAATTTATTCAAATTTAATTTTGTATTGAATTTAACTTTCAGTTTATTTTGTTTATAATAATATTAATATGTAATATGTATTCCTGTAGTTACAGAAGTATTTTCTATGAAATTTGTCGCTTAGGCCCTTTTTCTATGTTGTAATTTCTTGCTTAATCCATATTAAAACAATACACCATGACTTTAATGTATTTTTCTAAATACACATTTGTTTTCTGAGCAGTTAATGAGGATTATTTTAATATCACGGAATTAGTATATCACTCACGGAATTAGGAAACCACTATCACGGAATTTGGATCCCTGTCACGGATTTAGGAGCCACTGTAGAACAATGAAGAATCATATATTATATACCAAACTGTGAACGTGTTGACACTGAATGTTGTAAAAACTGTAGCTAAAGGTCCAAATAACGCCATTTAGGTGTTATTGGAAAATGTTTATTACAATTTTGGCATAAATATAGACTGTATTAAATATGTCACAGAATTAGCAACTTTACCCTAGTACGTAGGCCTATTGAAATCTTTAATTTAATACAGTATATAGTTAAAATTATTTTTGTGTCGTTTTTGCTCTATGTTCGAAAATCCGAACGAATCTATACTCCGAACAGGAACATCAATTAGTTCGGATTATCGACGCTCTACCGTAGTTATAATAGTGCTAACATACTTGACATCAGTGCAAATGGTAGCCGTGGACATGGTTATTATGAACTCTGTAATGTGAAGAAACTTTCTTAACAACTTTTCCATAAAAGTTTCACAGCGTCTGTTGGGTTGGAAATGTAGCGTGATTAAAGAGGAAGTAGCCAAGCATTATCAGACTCACGCAGACCAGCTGGTGGCCGAACAGATCTTCCAGTGACATTTAAGCCAGTGTGAGACCATGTGACAATTACTAGAGCAACTGAGATCTCCGGTCTTCTATTAACAGAGGTCACGGGAGGTGATTGATGAGGGGCGCAGTTCTGACAGGTGAGACGAATGCAAGTGATAAGGCCGCCGCGCAGCGCCGCCCGCCCGCCCGCCCGCCCGCCCGCCCGCCCGCCCGCCCGCCCGCCGTGTTACGTAGGAACAAAACGAGCGCTAAACTTCTTAATTCACTTCACGCCTCAGTTGATAGATGACAGATGTGTCTTGCGTCTGAAAACCAGCTCCAACTGGCGGAAATTCTGCTGACAAGGATGATCTCAGTGTGGGTGGTGACCCCAAGTCAGTCCGGAACATAACCTCCGTGGTATTCTGGATTATTAATGGAGCGCACATCTACTGCTGATCAAGTCTTCCTTTCTTATTCTCATACTTAGGCCCATATTTGTAATTATTTTCCTAAATCATGAGACACTGAAAAACATAAGCAGTTGAAAAAGAAATGTGAATAATAGAAGTGTAAGAATACGAGGACGAGGAAAGGTAGAAGTAAAAGGTTAAGATGGCGAGATATTAGGAAAGTATGAGAATGATAAGACAGGAAATCATGGAAGCATCCGGTACGTTATTAAAATACGAAAAACTATAGAAGTAGATGTTAACAAGGCGAAGAATTATGCAATTAGAATATTAAGAAGACGAAAAATTATAGAAATAGGAGATTAAGAGGGTGATAAATTATAGAATAGTGGATTAAGAACACGAAATTATCATATCTAAATCATGTACTTTCATAAATTTTCATTTTATCTTACTTTGTCTCCCTTTCCTGTGCTTATAGTTCTACATTTTTTCGTCATCTTCATAGTCTACTTATATTATTTCTGTCTTCTTAATTTTTAACTTCTATTAGACCTACATCTCATCTTAATCTTCTAATTCTATAATTTTCATCTTATTAATCTCCTGCTTCTATAAATTTTTACCTCGTTACTCTTCTACTGCTGTAATTTCGTGTTCTTAATTTAATACTTCTATAATTTTGGTCACTTCCATAATTTTTCATCAAATTAATCTCCTACTTCTATAATTTCATGTTCTTAATTTAATACTTAAATAATTTTTCGCCTTTTTTATCTATTGATATAAACTGCTACCATCTTACTCTCCCACTTCTATAATTTCTTGTCACTAATTTAATACTTCTATAAATTTTCGCCTTTTTGATCTATTGATATAAACTGTTACCATCTTACTCTCCCACTTCTATAATTTCTTGTCAATAATTTAATACTTCTACAATTGTTCACCTTATTAATCTCCTAATTGCATTAACTTTTATTTCTTATTCTCCTATTCATACAATTTCGTGTTATTAATACTTCTATAATTATTGCCTTATTAATCTCCTACTTTTATAAACTTTTACCTCCTTACTATTCTACTTCAATAATTTCATGTTCTTTATCTCCTATTTCTATTTACTTTTCTTCTTCTTAATCTCCTAATTCTGTAACATTTTGCCTTCTTACTCTTTTACTTCTACAATTTTGTGTTCTTGATCTCTTAATTCTATAATTTCCTTTCCTCAAGTCTATACTTCTATAATATTTCGCCTTCTTCTCTTCCTAATTTTACAAATCTTCTACTTTCTTATTCTCCTACTTCTACAATATCATATCTTTATCATACTACTTCCATAATTTTTCGTCCTGTTAATCTCCTACTTCTATAAACGTTGAGTTTCTTACTGTCCTACTCCTGCAATTTCCTGTTTTTAATCTCATACTTCTATAATTTTTCGTCTTCTTAATCTCCTACTTCTATAAGCGTTGACTTTCTTGCTCTCCTACTTCTGTAATTTCTTGTTTTTAATCTCATACTTCTATAATTTTTCGTGTTCTTAATCTCCTACTTCTATAAACGTTGACTTTCTTGCTCTCCTACTTCTGTAATTTCTTGTTTTTAATCTCATACTTCTATAATTTTTCGTGTTCTTAATCTCCTACTTCTATAAACGTTGACTTTCTTACTCTCCTACTTCTGTAATTTCTTGTTTTTAATCTCGTACTTCTGTAATTTTTCGTGTTCTTAATCTCCTACTTCTACAAACGTTGACTTTCTTGCTCTCCTACTTCTGTAATTTCTTGTTTTTAATCTCATACTTCTATAATTTTTCGTGTTCTTAATCTCCTACTTCTATAAACGTTGACTTTCTTGCTCTCCTACTTCTGTAATTTCTTGTTTTTAATCTCATACTTCTATAATTTTTCGTCTTCTTAATCTCCTACTTCTATAATTTTTACAGTCTTACTCTCCAACTTCTATAATTTCATTTTCTTAATCTCCTAATTCTACAATTTTTTTTCTTCTCGCTTCATTCATTTATCAAATATAAATTATACAATCCTGTATATTATAATTACTAAATTTATGGACTGCAACATAAGCTTCATTTACATATTATGTAAATCATATTGTAAATATTGAACAAAATCTGTTAATTTAAACATAATAATTCAGTTTATTCGACCGATGGCGGGCTTATGTGAGAGCGGCAATGAATCTCCGGGTTCCTTAAAAGCCATAAGTAAGTAACTTTAGTTTATTCTTTCATTTTATTTGTTCTATAATTTCAATTAAAAGATAATATTGCATTTATTTAAAAAATACCGCTTTAAAGACAAGCATTCATTAATCAGTATAATATCAATATTATAATACTGTATTTATAAGAAGTCTCAGGTGAAATACGGTTCTATGTACAATTTAGAGTATAATAAATAATTCTATAATTTTTTGTCTAGGACTATCTTACTTCTATAATTTCATGTTTTTAATCTACTACTTCTATAATTGTTTGCTTTCCTAATGTTCTACTTCTAAAAATTTTTACTGTTTTTTTGGATTCCAAATTCTACAATTTCATATTCTTCATCTTCTATAATTTTGCTTTTTAATCTTCTACTTCTATAAATTGTTTACCTTCTTGTTATCCTACTTTAATAATTTCGTGTTCTTAATTCACTGTTCTGTAACTTATCACACCCTTAACCTCTTACTTCTATAATTTTTCGCGTTCTTAATATCCTAATTGTATAATTTTTCGCCTTGATAACATCTACTTCTATAGTTTTTCGTATCTTTAATAATGTACAGGATACTTCCATAATTTCTTGTGTTATCATTCTCATACTTTCATAATATCTCGCCATCTTAACCTTCTAGTTCTACCTTTTCTCATCCCGTATTCATATACTTCTATTCTTCACATTTCTCTTTTACTGCTTCTGTATTTCCGTCTCCTTCATGATTTTCTTGTCGTTCTCCTTCTGTTTCTTCTTTACCTCTTCTTATCTTTTTTTCTTTCCTACTGCCACACATCTTCTTATGATTTGCTCGTGTATAGGCCATTCGTTATTTCGTGAAACCCAAGGGTTGCGTGCGCCGTAGCACATAGTAAGAACCTTATGGTGGGGGTAAGTGGGGTAGAAGCGTAGCGAGGGAAGGAAGCTTCTCAATCCAATTTTTTCTTCCCCTGACGCGCAGGTAGGTTTCACGTGGTACTGAATGGCCTATAGTTATCTTCCAAGCTTAACTGACAGCTCTGCTTTATTCTTTTATCTTGCAAATCTCGGTGATATTTCATACATTTTCGTGTTGCATAATTCTAAGAAACTTGGCGAATGTTAATACTTTTCATATAAAAGTACTATTTTCACGTCTTCCTTTCTCTTACTGTACGTTTTACAGGATCCTGTACTTTCCTGTACTTGCTATGCTCTGCTTTTTCCTTTTTATTTTCTATGAAAGCTGTGGTATAGTTCTCTATCAGGAGTAGTGGACTTCAACTTCACAAAGTGTCAGAATGGCTGAGAAACCACTTCATATCCATTAATCCAATAACCCCATTACCACTTCAGTGTCTCGTATATGCTCACTCTAATTGATTCATGAATGACATTAGCAAAAGCATCGCTTCGTGTCGATTGACGAGATAAGTGAATTTAAGCTAAAAGCATTTGATGTCCAAAACACATTAAATAAGTAACGCACAGATAATTAATTTTTGCACTCAAAACCTGTTGGTATATATAAAGGGGAAATTTGTTACGAAGCAAGCAAAGGCATAATCAGCTAGATATCTAATATGCCAAAATTCCCTCGGACTAAATTACTATTTCCATAACTGCAGATCTTATGTAGCAACTCGTAGTAATAACCAACACAATGCTGAAAATCGGAATAATTTTACTGTTTATAGTTTACTTTCTTCAATGATTATTCCAATAAAATTACATAAATGCTATCATTTACAAAACTTTCGTTATACTCATTTCACATACATAGACGAAGTTTATTAATTAATATGAGTTCAATGAAATTTATACTTGGAAGGACTACATGATCACAAAAAAATAATTACGGTTTATTTAACGACGCTCGCAACTGCCGAGGTTATATCAGCGTCGCCGGTGTGCCGGCATTTTGTCTCGTAGGAGTTCTTTTACATGCCAGTAAATCTACTGACATAAGCCTGTCGCATTTAAGCACACTTAAATGCCATATGTTTCTAACGGGACGGTAGGATATGACTATATAATTTTTAAGGTTTAATTAGATGTATTTGATTAATTTTGCACAGATCTATTACAAGCGTTCTAAAATTCTCGTATGTTCGAATAAGATCTATTCATGAAAATCGATCTTTGAATTTGATGTAACTGTTACAAATCTGTGGTTTATAATGAGTTTATTGCAATATTTGGTTTATAAATCAGTATAAATGGACCAGAAAAGGAAACGACACTGTTTGTTTTGGAATTAACAAGCAAACATTCTGATGGGGGCAGATAAAAAAGTTAAAGGTTTTTCTTCCATCATGTTAATAATGTCAAAATAAGTTCTTGTACAAATTTTGGCCACTCGACCGCAATTACTAGGGCCGTAAAAAATAAGTTCGCCAGAGGCCGTTAAAGAAAGAAAACACAATTTCATTGAAAAAATTTATTGGAACAGACACAGCAATTGTTGAGCTATTTTTCAACACATTCCCCACCAGAAATGAGATATTTGTCATATCATGGGATCCACAGAGAGGTGCAGACGGCTGTCAAAAGCTGGTTCCGATCCCAGGCGGCTGGCTTCTACGACACAAGGATACAAAAATTGATCTCGTGGTATGGCAAATGTCTCAATTCCAGTGGGGTATATGTTGACAAATTGCGCAACAACTGCTGTATCTGTTTAAATAAATCTTTCCCTGCAATTGTGATTTTCCTCTGTGAATGGTCCCAAAGAAAATCACTTTCTGGACGGCCTTGTAATTGCGGTCGAGTGGCCAAAATTTGTATAAGCACTTCTTTTGACATTATTAACATGGTGGAAGAAAAAAATTCAGTTTTTTATCTGCCCCCATCAGAATGTTTGCTTGTAAGCAGTGACGTCAGTCAAATAAAAGCAGCTCGGCAGTAAGAACATAAATGTATTTTATGCATACAGTATTGATACAATCAGTTGTTTGAGAGCACGTAATATAATAATAATAATAATAATAATAATAATAATAATAATAATAATAATAATAATAATAATAATAATAATAATAGTGCTATTTCATTATGCAAATAAAAATGTAAGTAGCATTATTACACAACGCTCTCCATGCGAGGTCTATAATTTTCTGGTTTACTCACACACTCAATAACAACGTTGTAAACTAACTAGGCCTAATTTTTCGAAAATTCACACATTTACGATTAATGAGCTCTAATCGTTTAAGTCATTTCTCGTATCAGTTCGAGCGTGGTATTTGTGCCGAAAGTGAAATCACATGAAAAGTTATAAATTATTCCGTACACAATAATCAATTTATTCTAGGAAATTATTTTTTATTCCGTATGAACTGTACTTTTCCACTAACCTGCGTTTTGCAAAAGTCATGAAAAAAATCTTTTGATGTATTTTGGACTAAATTGTCATTATGTTTCTTTTTTTTAAATATAGCGCCATTACATTTTTACCAATAAAATAATACACTTCACGTACATCATTCCCGCATAGATTGGCTCGTAGTTACCGAGTTCCAAAAACACCCGCCCAATACATTACGAGAAATCGCTGTGAGTACACACAGACAGAATACCCAGAATCATTATTTCATTATCAAGGATGCTACAAAGAGACATTATTTTGAAATAGTATAGTGAGAGAGCAAAAATTAAAAACTGAAGAATGTTTAGAATTTACTAGATTGCACACTGCAATCCGATGGATTATACTCTTTTAATTATTACAGCCATTTCTATTGTACTTTTCAAAAGGCACCGACTTTGGGAGGGCAAGGCACTTTCTGTCCCATCAACATATACTGTCCGCATTTCACGAAAAGATCCGAGCAAGAAATGCGAATTGTTTCCCCCCCCCCCTCTTATAACCTATCCCCGACACGGAACCGTCTGGCCATTGACTGAGTCTTGTTCGTCCCAGCCGGCCAATGACACCACCCTTATCCACCTGCTTCTTCAAGAACGCTGAGTTACTGGCTTACCCTCTCCTCTTACCCCGCACGGACCGTACTCCCCTCGCAGGGATCCTCCCGTGAAATTTGGACAGTACAGCCAGGGGCGTCGCCCCGCCAATAAAATTGAGAGAGAGGCCTCACCCTTCAAAATAAATCGAAAAGCGATTACTCATGTTAAAAATAATTAATTTGTCTGAAAGATGAGCTAGGACATAAGCCAAAAATGGTTATTTAAAATCGATAGAGAGTCAGCTACCGCAAAGAACATGTTAGTGACGCAACCCACAATGCCCCTCAATTTCTTTTTTCCTGCATTTGAGGTCAGTGAATTCCCACACATAATGCAAAGGTGACTCCATTTCTTTCTCTACGATCCACTTTTTTCAGTTCAGTTCGAGTCTAGAGCCTATCAATTATTGGGATGAAACATTGGTATCATATTACCAAACAGAAACAACAATAAGGAATAACTAGTTCAATTAACAGTGTATTCGACTGTATTTTTGCCTAATATCAGTTAACAAATCATTATTAATGTTCAAGATTTTTCATAAACAATTAAATTTGTTACGAAATTTAAAAGTAACTGTTATCAACATTCAGTTTCAGTGATCCCCTTTGTGACGATCGTCGTCACAGGTATGTGCTTGTTAATTTATCAGTGTTTGTAATGCAACTATTGGTAGTGGATAAATTTTTTATAAAGAAACCTGGCCAAAATAAGACTACAATAAACGGGAAGAGAATAATAAATAAAATTGAGTTGTACTTTATTTTAGTTTCTAGTCCATTTCTATACTCATTTTATATTAAAAATATTTCTGAACTGCGCGAACGAATACGAGCACCCCTCATTAGGCTCTCAAATTTATTTAAAAAATAACATATCCTCTTCTTTACACTTATGTATTATTATCTTACACAATGTAAATAAATCTGAAATTTGATTAGTGGAAGTGAAACTAATAGCTAATGGTCATCATCGATGCAAGGATCAACGAAGAGTGAACAAAGCAGTCAAAAAAGAAAAAGGTAGTGAATAAGGGCCGTAGTTTTCAATCATCTTGTGTTGAACAATTTCCGTGGATATTATATAAAAAATGAGGCGGTGTTATTTTCCATATAATATGCAATGCTTTTTTTTTGAAAGAGCAATTAAAATTTTCTCGGACTTTTGTACAGTGCCCTGCCCGTTCTCTTATATTACAAAGAATGCTTTTGAATATTGGTATTTCTGCATTAATATACATAAATAAAAAATAACGTAGCACGTGTATTAAAAGTGCATATTGACATTTTTGTTAAAGAAAATTAATTTTTGTATATTTTCAGGTAATTTTTAAAGTAGTAATATTGCCATGCTTATTAAACAATATTTCAGTAAGCCAGTTAATTAATGTAAAACATGTTGCCACAGAATTCAATTATCTTCCTTCATACTGCAATGCACGTAGCTGAAGACTTCGAGTGGGAAGAGAGAAAACGTGAGCTGTCAACACTGTACTGAATACCGTAATGATTGAGGATCTCTACACGATGTCATTTAGTAGGCCTAACTCTTCCCACTGGATCTAACAGGCAAACTTCCTCATGGGGGCAGATAGAAAGTTTTTTTTTCTTCCACCATGTTAATAATGTCAAAGCAAGTGCTTGCACAGATTTAGGCCACTCGAATGCAAACTACGAGGGCTGTAAAAATAAGTTTCCATGGGGCCGTTTACAGAAAGAAAAGAAAAACAATTTCATTGAAAAAATATATTGGAACAGATAGAAGAACTGTTAAGCTACTTTTCAACATACGGCTGTCACACACTGGTTCGGATCCCAGGCGGCAGACTTCAACGACACAGGGATACAAAAGTTGATCCCACGGTATGACAAATGTGGGGAATATGTTGAAAAATAGCTGAACAAATGGTGTATCTGTTCCAATAAATTTTGCCATGAAATTGTGTTTCATTTCTGTAAACGGCCCCTGGGAAACTTACTTTTTACGGCCCTCGTAATTGTGCTCGAATGGCCTAAATTTGTATAAGCACTAGTTTTGATATTATTAATATGGTGGAAGAAAAAAAAAACTTTTTTTTCTGCCCCCATCAGAATATAGGCTAAACTTTGCTGGTTCAAACCCGGGCGAGGGCGATCGTTTTAAGGGCGATAACATTCTTAATATGGCTTCCTATGGAAGGAAAGAAAAGCTCCAGGCTAAATTTGTCCCCCATTTCTGACCAACATCGAAATGCAGACGTGGCACAATGAGCCAGTAATATTGGTCTATGTGCTTGTGGACTTACCCCACTCATTCAAAGTATTTGATATTCTTAAAAATATTCGTTTCTAAATGCGAGGTTTGGCTTGTCTGAGCTTTTTGTTCGTAAACCCCTCATTCAATTTTAATTGCAATTATGCGTTACTTTCGAAAAATTTTGTATACATTATAAAAAGGAATTTTCAATTTACTGAATTACAAGATCTCTTCGGCTTATCAAATTTCAATTAATATTTCGCCAATAGAATAAATTACATAAAATAGATGCTTGAAGCTGTAACATATTTTGTAATGTATTAAATTTCAGAGCCATCAATTTAATATTTTAATCACATTTTCAAACTTATCCATTGCTAACAGCGCAAAGATATTACACTGAATAAGAACCACCATGAGAAACAAATGTTGATAGGGATTTCTGTCTATACTCTTTCAAAGCGAGAAACCATGCAGCGTTCAAATTTATGACTACAAAATATACAACAGAATATTTGTAATAATGAAAGGCTTTCACAAGATTATATTATTATAGGTATTCTACAAGAAAACCTCAGCTCGAACTCCTCGCGGCGCGCATGCTATACCCCACTTACTCCCTGCAGTAGGCGTGAGATCATGCTGGGAACGGGAGCATACGTCATCTGTGCGAGATAGTCACGCCCGCTGGTTTCTGCGCACTGAATTTTCCTTGTTGGATGCCCATATCTCTAACAATTGCTCATTCGTGAATTAAATTTGATGTCATGAATTTTGTTTTGAATTTTGTATGTGTCCAAAGTTCTCATTATTCCAAGATTTAGAAACTGGAATATTTTGGATTCTCAACATTACACATCACAAATTACATCTAAGGCGTCATCGGGTACATTTACGGGAAGTCTGTTTTATTGTTATAGCGAAAAACGCAGTTCCTTCTTATAAGACTTAGATAAAGATATAGCTATTAAGTATTTTCCATAAAAGAGGTGAGGGTGGAACTGGCCGAGGGGGAGGGGCCGAGAAAATAAGGGGAAGTGTTATTTATTAGTGTTGCAATGGGTAATATTAACACTGAACACAAGTAAGATAATTACGGGATAATGTTCTTTTGTATTCATTGTGTGTTTTTAGTCTTATATTTATATTTATTAGTCCACACCTGTGGAGTAACGGTCAGCGCGCCTGGCCGCGAAACCAGGTGGCCCGGGTTCGAATCCCGGTCGGGGCAAGTTACCTGGTTGAGGTTTTTCCGGGGTTTTCCCTCAACCCAATAGGAGCAAATGCTGGGTAACTTTCGGTGCTGGACCCCGGACTCATTTCACCGGCATTATCACCTTTATCTCATTCAGACGCTAAATAACCTGAGATGTTGGTACAGCGTCGTAAAATAACCCAATAAAATAAAATATATATATATATTTATTTATTATTTTTATTGCTTATTGAAATTTTGGTAAAGAATTGAATTGTTTGTGTATATACATTTCACTGTTTTTTTCATATCTGACATTTGTTGTTATTATTATTATTATTATTAATATTATTATTATTATTATTATTATTATTATTATTTTTTGTGAATCCTCGTATGAAATTCGATTAGTTATGATTGTGATAATGATAATGGATGATAAAAATAACACTTAGTATGTTTTATCTTTCTTTTAAGATTCAAACTGTGCATAGTTATAGCACGAATGGCCGTGCGAAGGAACTTGTGTATATGTATTTGTATTTATTATGTATAAATAAATATGCTTAATTAATTAATTAATTAATTCGTTCACTCATTCACTCTCCATAAAACAAGAGTTGGTGTATGCCATAACTAGAATCAATTGACAATACACATGATATAGCACAGAATCTCCTGTGAGTACTTGGGTCGCTTCTTGTATTAACTTTAGTACTACCATTATTATATTAATTTTTCAAAGTAATCCATGCTGATATCTGTAAGTCCTTTACTGTTTTCTTGGACAGTAACATACGTGACTTAACACTTAACAGATTATTTAACATTACTGAAACTTATTTTCTTCTTTAAATTAATTTATTTTTAATTTATTCAAATATAACAACTTAAATGGAGACTGATTTACAGAATGGGTATTCGTCATATTGCTATTTTGAGTTTACATCAAATGTAAAGGAACACTTAATGGAAATTGTTGTTTTATAAGAATGTGCAATATTCACTATTTTGTAATTACGTAAAAAGCAAAGAAATCAGCAGATACTGTAAATAAGTTCCATGGTATTAAATTTATTTTTAGTACGTTATTTTACGAGGCTGTATCAACATCTCAGGTTATTTAGCGTCTGAATGAGATGAAGGTGATGTCGGTGAAATGAGTCCGGGGTCCAGCACCGAAAGTTACCCAGCATTTGCTCGTGTAGAGTTGAGGGAAAACCCCGGAAAAACCTCAACCAGGTAACTATTAAATTTAGACTTAAGGTTGTTATAGCGTAATAAACAAGACTAGGGAGTTCAGCAGTTTAAAGACAGGTTAATAATACACAAAGTATGTATTGCTGGTTGTGTTTGTAAAGAAACGTCCTCCACCTAGTCCCGAAGGACTACCCATTCGATTTCATACTAGTTGTCTGGTAGTTGATAGCTAGCATTCCAAGAGTACAGGCGAGTACAAGTCTGCTGTGCACAATTACTATGCCGAAAGTTTCATTGAAAAAAGAAGATACATTAAAGTAACTTGTGGAACTATACGGAAGTAAGTACTTTTGTACAGATAATATTAATATGAAATGTAACGTGTGCCACACTGTAATAAGGGGCGAGAGTTCCAAATACATAGAACAGCATATCAAAACTCAAAGACATGAAGCTCATTTACAATTATTCATACGTAACGAGAAAGAAGCAAGCGCGCCTTTTTTCAAATTCTGATAAACACAATGAATTTTTCCAGGATTTATGTGAAATGATGGTGAGCACCAACATTCCTTTTAACAAGTTGGAAAACCCCCACTTTAAGAATTTTAGAGAGAATTGTACAGGTAGAATTGCCCTATCTGAAACAACTCTACGTAAAGGATATTTAATGTCATGTTACGCAAATGTTCTGCATAGCGTTCGAGAAGAAATATCTGATAACATTTGGGTTTCTGTAGATGAAACCAGTGATAGTAAATGTTGTTGTTGGCATATTCAATCCACATAACACGGGGAAAAGGTTATTCCTGTACTATTTTGCAGTTCACTTTGTCAAACGTAACGTAATCCTTTTGTTTTACGCTAAAGTTTGGGGGAGGAGTTATTTTTGTCGTAGTCTGTACTAAAACACCCGTGTACGTATCGAATACTCACTGTTGTAACGAGCGTCAGGGTTCAATAAACCTCCTTTCATACTTAATTTGTAAGCATTGTTTACCTGCTGAAGTCCCGGGCTTTGGTAATAAATAATATTAAAAACCATACAATTTGCGTAATTAATTCATTTACGTTTTGATCTACAGTAATTTGATCGAAACGTATCTGATGAGACGTTTTTGTTTACATTCTCCTCTCGCAAGTCTTATGAAGCATTGCGGAGCAAACACCTCAAGGAGCACTGCAAGTCTTTGCAGCGTTGCAATACGTTACATTTCGTATTCTCAAAACTACTGGACGTATAAAAAAAATTATTTGACAAAACTTGTTCGCATTGACTTCATCTATTACCCTTGTGAATTAATGTAATTGGTTCCCTTCCACCCCATGTATCTTCAGTAGGCTATTACAGTAGTATCTCTATGCTATCTCTAAAAGCGTTTCCTTTCAACGCTAGATATTTCTATGTATCTAATGTGAGTAGGATTTAAAAATTCTTTAGAATCACATATTATTTTAATTGATGCATGTGACTTAAGACGAAAAATATCTGACGCGAGAAAAGTATGCACAGTAAAATGTAATTATATTACTATTTACAACTATCATTTGCAAGTTCCTGTAAAAGATAATATAGTAAAAAGTGGTAATAAAATTCCATTGCAACTTACATGTCGTGAAAGAGTGGTCCCACCAGTCAGTGCGGCAGAGAAACGCTTTCAGATCGTCAGCTGTTCTGCCGACGATGACATGTGGCGGCGCCACAAGCGTCCGAATGACCAGGAACACGCTGAAGATGGTGACGATGATGCCAAGTCTCTTGAGAAGGTCCAGATCCGTGATTTTCACAGCCTTCGCCGAACGGACTCGGAAAATGACAGAGATCCTGAATAGAGAAGGAAATTGATAACAAATTGCGGAACAGAGTAACAATGTAAATCTCTATGTTGAGTTATAATATGTATGTACTGTACATATGAAATGAGTATGTAATAATTTTACAGACATGAATGAGCAATATATTAACACATGTTTATGTTGCAATCAAAATGGTGGCGAAGTCGTATTTATGGTGGACGAAGCTACGTTTCCTGAGGTTTTTCTCGGGATAGGCCTATCCCGTTTCCCTCCATTTTAATATTCAAAATTATCCTCCGTACATTATTTATTAATTTATTTAATTATCCATTTATTTGTTCATATGTTTTTGTTCGTTTGCTTATTCATGTGTTCATTTTCTGTATATTTATTTATTTATTTATTTATTTATTTATTCATTTGTTCATTCATTCCGGTGAAGTTAGAATCATAAGGCCTTTTCTTCAACATCGCCAGGAATAGAAATACAACAACAAATGCTGAGAAAATAAATAGATAAGGATAATTGAATTAGAAAGTTTACAAATGGAAATACAGTATAAAAGTACAAAAATACAAAAAGGAGCACAAATACAATAAGTACAGGTCGACCTATTAAGTGCCTAAAATATAGAGGAAGTGTTACAAACTTGGAATACCATTTTGTTTTTTCGTTTTGAAACCTACTTATTTTCAATACTGAACGTAAAGTAACGTCCTGTTTATTGCTGCATGTTCCTGTGAATGGTACACCGGACTTAGAAGTTCATAAGATGTTATAAAATGTTTGAAAAAATAATTTCCTCAAAATCTAACCTATTTCCTTCATAAAAATGTAGGTGCAAATATGGAATATATATTAACAAGTTACAAGATTAATAAAACTGCAAAGTCAAAATGGCCTCTACTAAGAAAAGCACAAAAACAAGCATTCAGCGTCTTCATTAGGTGTTTTCCCAACCATAATACTGAATTCAGATGAATCGTCTCATGTCTTTTCTCAAATTTATTTTATGGCTTCTTGCATTGCCTTTCCATTCCACTGTAAATTTGTCGGAAGGTGAGGTTTAGAGATGAACAAAGCTAACTACCGCTCTCGCTCGCTGTGTTCGCTGCATTTGTCTTTCGAGTCTCGTCTCGTCATTCTCACGCGCCTCGAGTCTCGCTCATCACTCCCGAAACAGCACCCGGTCGGCGTGGAAAGACTTCGCAACCCCGAACAACATACATACATAATTGAAACAAACAACATTATAAATGTTTAAATGAGACAAAAAGACAAAACAGAACAGTATCTTAGATATCAAAATGTTCCGTTTATACCATATGGTATTACCTATGGTTATATAAGTAGAAAAAATTTTTCTAAGATAACATAACGTTAATATCTATTTTACTTGAGATTGCACACTTGATCCCAAACATATGAAAAGAAAATTCCGAGCCATTCAACAAGGGCCCAATAATTAAACAAAGACTCGGGAACTGACCACTACACACCGAAAAGCAGAGATGATGCTTCAAGTAGGCCAGGCCACTTGATTGTTCATACACACATAACAGTTGCCAAAGCAGATAAAAAGTTCAGTCAGGTACGAACAACTGTGGCCATTCAGGGCTGACGTTCAGGACTTCGGGAGTGATCAATCTCGGCGTCTCGAAACATTCACAACCAGTCCCCACATCAACGACGCGCCGTGCGGGTCCTAGGCCTTGCGGGCGCCGTCAGTCCTGCCCTCTCGATCATTGTTCATCTCTAGTGAGGTTCCCTTCCTTGTGTCTATTTCATAATGTTGACGTAATTGAAGATCGAACACACCCATAGTACTGTACACAACCCAGTAAACCCTTATTTCTTCTGTTCTGTACAGGACAATTGAAGGATAAGACATCAGCGAGAAATCTAATTGCACACCGGAGATTTTACTTTGTTTTTTGAGAATAATTATTTTTTTATTGTACATTAATTTTATATCTCACTTCACCATGTTCAATATTTCCATTGTATTAAAACGTAGAGTACATTGTGATTGTGATTTAATTGACGCACAACTCTAATCAGAATGTCCTCCCTGTGTTCGTTGGTCAAACATTATTTATGTTTACTCTTACCGGTGACATTCAGGCACTAGATTAGCCAGTTGTTATTAGACAAAGCTAATGCATCATTTGCAATACAAAACATAGTTGGTTCCCATTTAAAAATAGAAAGCTAACTCAAATATCTTGAAAATTATTTCATGTACAAAAAATACACGTACATTACGTGTATCAGATGTTCACTTCGATGTAATTTAACTTGTAATTGACGGTTTGTGTATATCTGAAATATTTCACACTCTATCAGAGGTGAAAGAGATAAGTGGGCCAACTTATATATAGCCTATTATTAAAAAAAATTAAGCTATAAAAGCTGTGGTCCAATAAAAATATTTTAATATAAACTTTAAAATTGTTACTCCAGTTAAGTGTATTAGGTAATTTGTAATAGAGATTTATACACATTATTATAAAGCTATTCTGTGTTTTAGTCAGTCTACAACTGAGAATTACTAAATTCGTTCCTGTTCTAATATTATGTCCATGCACATCAGGCACACTCATAAATCTAAATGTATTTATGTAAACACAATTTATGTACTCGTAGGTGGAAATAGATGAAAGAGCCGAAATTGAAAAAATTCCTTAACCCTTAAATTGGCAATGTATCCTATAGGATACAACAGGTTAATAGGCTATATGCTATAATTTTAATAGAATAGAAAAAAAATTGGTAGGAAAATTAAAATTTTGCACAACATATAAAATATGGACATTGCGATAGTTGTTTTCTTTACAGTCCGACACGGTTTAATAAACTAGTGTGAGAAATGAAGTTTTGCCAATTTAAGGGCAAAAGAACTGTCTACACAAGGCAGTAGGTAGAGATAAAGTTGTAATTCTGATTGCCTTCTTTTGTAATATAGAATATCTTTAGAGTCACTGATATTTGGAAGGTTGGTAATATTGTGATATTAATAATATTAGCTATGATAGTTCTTTTTGAGAAGTTTTTACAATTTTACTGAGCGAGAGAAGGACCGGTTTTGTACAGAATCTTGTCCACGAGATTCTCTTAATACGTTGACGCAAAAAAAAAAAAAAACCCGATTTTCCTCTCGCTCAGTAAAATTGTAAAAACTTCTCAAAAAGAACTATCATAATATTATTAGTATCACAATATTACCAACCGTTATCCTATATACTTTCTTTGTATATTGAGGCAATTTTTTACATGCAGTAACAATATCTCAAAGTGCGGTAGTATTAATTTAATTTGTAAATAAATCTTTAAGCCACTTTTGTTTGGAAAAGGGAGGAGGAGTGGAGTGGAGTGGAGTGGAGTGGAAATTGAATTAACACTAATGTAACGTGTTAATTATTAGTAGAGTAATAAATAACAGGAAATGTATATGCTGTGTCCATTTGCTACGCATAGCAGCGGTAAATAGAAAGAGTGACAACTGTATCAGAGCTATGAATGCCTCGGGGAATTTTATTTTTTGTACTAATCTCATGAGAATCATTCAATGAGTAACGACACGAATAAGTGAAATTAAAAGAAGAAAACAGTATAATTTAAACTAACTGATACGCTTGTCACAACTAACTTTTAAGGTTTACATTTTTTAATTTAGATAGAAATCTGAGGCAGAGCAACTACTGTACTGCGAGAAAAATAAATAATTGAACACAGTGTTCTATATTTGTTAGCATGAATACAGTAATATATTAATATATTGCTTTTATCTCCATGAGTATCTTAATCATACCAGAGATGATATACACAAAAGATAAGCCACTCGAAATTTAATGTTGTTTGGAGACTGTGGTCGTGAGTTAAAATCTCATCTAGGAATGGAAGTTCATTTATTTTTTAATTACATCCCGTTTTATTTCGGATGGAAATCCAGGATCATTCTGATCCTTTACTCGGAACTCAGTCCCATGTTCGTACAGCGTAGTTCACAAAATAAAACGGTACAACAGGAATCTCAACGGGAGGAAGAATTGACGGTCTTATGACTAGATAAGTAGGCTATAGAGTACAGAGGGATATAGACAGGTTAGTAGATGGATAGATGGTTGGATGAACCAATGGATGTACAGACAGTCAGACAGACAGAGATGGACAGACAGACGGACCGACGAATAGGATAATTGGAGAGAACTATATAAATAGACCTACGTATGTAGATAATTACTCGTATATAAAAATACAGACTGGGAATAACGTACGAGTTGGCAACAATGTAAGAACCTCGGTCTAACGCGTTCACCAGTCAGTTGTATGTACTAAACTTGCAGTCGTAACGCCATTTTTTCCGTGTTCTGAAATATTTTGGGGTTGATTTTTAGTTTCACGCGTGTTATTTGCGTTATTGTGTTAGTCTAACCTCAGTATGGATAAGTTTTTTATTAAAAGGAGAAAAGTTGAAGATGAGCCAGTGACAATAATTTAACATTAACAAAAGTGAAAAGGAACCAATTCCAAGCGAAAGCAGTACGGGGAGTGGGGCGTAGAACCTATTGGAACAGTCCGAAAGTACCAAGATAGTTATTTAAACTTTGGATTTACGTTCATTGGACCTGAAAACCGTCCTGCATCAGAATGTGTCGTGTGCGGAGAAAAACTAAGCAACGAATCCATGGTCCCTAGTAAATTGAAAATACATTTCAATACTAAACATGGTAACTTATCTGGGAAAGATAAGAACTATTTTAGCCGATTGTTGCCATCGGAAGAAAAGCAAGCAAAACTATGGAACAGAGAGAAATTATTATATTTCTGGAAATACACAAGTGGACAGTCATGAAATTGCCGAAATAGTAGCGAAAAAAATGCAGCATCACACTAATTTTACCTCCCTGCAAGGAAATAATGAAATCGATGTTTGGTGAAGGCGCCAAGAAGGATATATCCTTGGTTCCATTGTCAACGATACTATTTCCCGACGGATTGATGACATATCTTCAGTTATCCAGTGCCATGTAAGTGAAAAGCTAAGCGACGGTCGAGCATTTTCACTACAGCTCGATGAATCAACTGATATAATTATGAAATGTCAATTACTGATTTACATCTGATTTGTTGATGAGGACTCGATTATTGAATTGTACTGAAATACTCTCAACATAAACCGGAGGAGATGTGTATAACTCTATATCCAACATATTTAAAGAAAATGGGTTGGACTTAAGATACTAATAAACATAAAAGAAACAAGAAGTGCGAGAGATTTCTCTCAGTTGAACAAGAAATGCGTGTTTGTTTGTCTTCAATTTCACCACTATGAATTGAACTTTTGTGTAAGAAGCGACAAGCTCAAATTTCTCATTAATAGCTCATTACCTTTGTTGTAAGACGTAAGCCAATAAATTCCCTGTAAATAAATTTAAGTTCTTGAATATTATTCTCTTGTTCTTTTTTAATAAATGTTGAATGAAATTTTAATTACGTACTTTTAACAACAATATCACAAAGTCTCAGAAGTTTCGCGGTACACTACTGTGCCGCACCCGTTAAGAACCAGTGATATAGATAGATCAATAGACAATTATTATTGTTCATATTACTTTTATTGTAACTATAGCCTTTCAGTTCTTCACTTCAGTGTACACCATTATGGAGACGAATGAGAAGTGAAGCCATTAAAGCCTCACATAGCTATCAGGTGAGTAGATGAGCAAAACTCCAAAGAAAATCAATAGAGATCGAGTACTTCGACATAACGAAGCTAATTTAAATGGAAATACCGAGGAATCTTGTACATTCACCAGGAGTAATGATTTTGCTGTACACCTATATGAATTAAGTAATTTATTCATAAATTTTTATTATTGTTATTATTATTATTATTATTATTATTATTATTATTATTATTATTATTATTATTATTATTATTATTATTACAATACATAATGTCTGTTTCAGTGGCTCGGGAAAAAATGCTTAAACCGGCTTTGCGAGTGACAATAGATGAGCAGATTTTCTATAAGTGTCTTTTACTTGATAATAATTTACTTGGTATCGGTATCAAAATATATTCCTAGATTCACGATGCTAATATAAATACAGTCAGCTCTGGATATAGTGAACTTGGTTATAGTGAACATTCGGCTATAGTGAACCTAAATCGTTGGTCCCGACCGGCATACATTAAAAAGTACTTTACTATTTCATTTTATAGTGAACCCTCATTTCAGTTATAGTTAACCTAAAACTAGAACTTTCATGTTAAAGAGAAGAGTGTACGCAGTGAGGGAGAAAGGAAGGACTAGTTCTGACCCCTTTAAAAGAGGTTATTAGAAAACACAAGAAGGGTTACAGTATAATGGCCCTCACCCTCCCTCCCGCATCTTTGTAAAAGTGAACCCAGGGAAATTCCAAGGCCAAGTACACAGTAGTATACCTCTAGTGGGAAGAGTAGCGAAATCGGTCAGTGCCTACCACCTACATGGCCAGAGTAGATTCAAGTTTCGAACTGTGAACATCAGGATGTCGAAGCTTAAAGTGTTTAAGTTGGAAGATAAAGAGAACATTAGTACTGATATTGAACGTGGTCTGTCCCAAACGGGCATTAATACTGTATGTATGGCAACGTCAGTAGTATGAAAGCAGACACTTCGGTTTTAGTGAACGAAATATGCTGGTCCGCAGAGGTTCACTATAATCGAAGTAGTAATATCACACATTTTTTTCTCAATGTGGTAGAGTTATTTATTAAGGTTTCAAGAAAGTTGAAAATAATAGAGACTGAAATAGGCCTATCCTCTGAAACATTAGAAGGTTAATGAAGCTATTAACCTGTAAAGGAGGATCATTATATTTTTATATGGAGAGAATAAAATACAGTAGAACCTCTATTATCCGTGGTAATAAAGGGGATGGACTAAACGGTTGATGGAAAAAAATCAGATAATCCGTACCATGAAAGATTTTGCAATTTCCTCCATGATCGCTAGGTAGTGGATCAGAAGTTCACTAATTTAAGTCTGGTTGTCAACGACGGGTTTTTAAGGGGCAAGGAAGCCCTTTGTAATGACTGTCTCAGGAAAGATAGGAACAAGGGAGATGTCACGTTGTAGATCTACATACTTTTTTACACTTTATCCTTGCTTTTTTTTTATTAAATCGCGCAGTTGTAATTCCAATCTCGTATTCTGATGCGAGATGAGCCACAGTTTCTCTTTCTCAAACCATTCAATTATTTCCATTTTTTCGATACTTAGTACAACACGTTTTCTGTTAACACCCGTTATATACAAGTTGTAAATTATTGAACGGCAATTCGAACAGTACACAATGCTGTGTAACGATAAAGGCTTACAATAACACTCTCTAAGAAACACATGTGTAGAACCTACTAATATGATGTATAATCGAATAATCCGCCAATCGGTTAATAGGGTGACAGATAATCGGGGTTCAACTGTACTTGTATATTATAAGATAATTTTGAATGTAGAAGGTTAAAGGAGCGTCAGTGGATTTAAAATTCCTTTCGATATGAAGCGAAAACTCATGTTATGAATCAGGTTAGAGGTTTCCAAGCTTTTAAAGAAAGTTCATACCTTTAAAATTCCATTTTATTCACATCTAACGCCATCAGCGCAATAGGAACTATCTGAAAGACAAAGATAGCAATACTTAGCTAGTGCGGGTTGCATACTTTTCTGTCGGCCTTACCCAGTAGCGCTTGGAAGCCGTTCCAGTTGTGAAGCATAGATTTCAATGGTTACGATAACTGACTCGAAACATTTTCGTTAGCGTTCGGTGCGTGATTTCAAATTGCCCGATGCATATTGGACGGAAATGAAGACTTCGCCAACCGGAATCATGGGCTTGTAACAGTGTAAGAAATTTCATTTTCTCATTCCTTGAATACAAATCATATCGCGTAGATCACATCACAATTTCTGCGTTCGCATATGATCGGCAATATGAGGTGTGTCCTGGTCTTTGTGAGAGAGTTTCTTTATTGTACGATTGCGGGGGTGAAGACGTCCAAGGTTAGAAATATGCATGTAACTCAGTATAGAAGAACAATTAATGATTCGTATTATAGAGTATTATGCTTTAGGAAGTCAAAAGGAGGATAGGGAAAGGATCATCTTCTGCGGACCTCTGGAAAAATAACTAAGGATGAGACTAGTGAAGTGCTTTGTGTGGAGTGTGGAATTGTATGAAGCAGAAACATGGACATTAGGACGAAGTGAAGAGAAGCGAATAGAAACATTTGGAATATCGAATGGAGAAGAAAAGAACATGTGAAGTGGACAGACAGAATAAGAAATGAAGTTGTGTTGCAAAGAGTGGGTTAAGAAAGAATAATGCTGAAGAGGAATTGGCCAGGTCACTGGCTGAGAAGAAACTGCCTACTGAAGGATGCACTGAAAGGAATGGTGAACGGGAGAAGAGTTCGGGGCAGAAGAAGATACCAGATGATAGAAGACATTAAGATATATGGATCATATGCGGAGACAAAGAGGATGGCAGAAAATAGGAAATAATGTAGAATGCTGGGTTTGCAGTGAAAGACCTACTATTGGGCAGAACACTATGAATGAATGAATGAAAATAAATTGATTAAATTAAAACATGTAAAAAACATCGAAATGTGGAGGGTGTGGACTCTGTTATAATTCCGGTAAATAATAATGAAACTTCAGACTCTGAATAATTACGGTGTGGACAACCATGATATTAATTCTTGTTTCAGTGTATAGTTGCGGTAACGGGAAGTAATTTGGTATTAATTTTATTGTCGTGGGTACTGATATTTCTTTCCGATACGGTAAGACAACTTACTTTGCTCCACTCTTAGTTAAGGCTACCGTTAATACTGTAATGTCCTATCCCACTAATAGCTCTCTAATCATTTCACTCTACGAAACATTTCCGCAAGCACTGTACATCAACAGACTACCTGAGGTGTGCACTTTCGATCGATTGTGATTGATGTACGTCAAGCTACCGTCGCCAGCGTCCCAATGCTAATGTTACCTTCGTAACGTAGCGGAACGGACTGGAACTAGAGGAGATCAATGTTAGCATAAATACGGGTACCAATTAGATTGTCTGGCCTTCAGCGTCGAAAGCGTAATGATCGAGAACTAGTGAGGAAAAAACAGGAAACAAAACTGAGAAAATACCATGAAATTCTGCTTAAACTCAATTTTTGCCCAGTATAAAATCCTCTTGAATTTGAAAGGCTTTGATCCAAATCTGCTCTAAGGAAAAGTGTTGAGACTAAAAACTGAACATTGCTGCAAGACATAGTGATAGGAGATGGTTAACAGTTGGCGAAATGTTGGCAGGGAAAACGAAAATGCCATGAGAATTTTTACTCCTATTGAAATTAAACATAGTGAAATTTGAACCTGTATCGTCAGCATGAAAGTCTATTGTATTTTCCTGCCATATGTCTAGTTGTTAGCCGACACGTTATATGTAGAATATGTAGAATATTAAAATACACTGTGCATATTACCAAAGGAAGTAAATTGAATATCTAAAACTTACATAGAAGTTTTCGGGTTCATGCTTAAATAGTTGTATTGTTCCTCTTTCTGGATAATAAAAATCCAGGTTACGATTGTATATTACAAATGCAATATATAGCAGAAATTTTTTAACATTTAAGTTATTATTTCGCTCGTGTACAAATGCACCACTAGGATGTAAGAATAAGTCTAATTTGAACAATTAAGATTAATCCATTACTCAAATATTGTCATTCTTTCACGTTGGTCTCGTCCCTGAAGCTTCGCAATTGTTTTCACGACTGAATGAAGAATATCATAACCTAATTTTAAATATCAATGAACTCAGAAATAATCAAAATCAGTTCAATGAGCATTAAGAACACCAAATAAAGTTACTTTTCGGATCATTTCTATAGTTATTAGAGCCCGGACTTTAGGCATTTATAACAGTTAAAATAGGCAGGCAAATAAAGGCAATAAACATAGGAAAAGGCGTAATAAATTTTGAAAAAGATATAAATTTTAAAAAGGCATAATGTATTTTAGCAAGAAATTTAAATTATATCAACATAACTCACATTTTTCTTCGTAGTTGACACATTTTGACTTATACAATGCTTTTTTTTTCGTGATTAACTATCTTTTCACAAACCTTACATGCCAAACTGTTCCTTCGGTTCAAAACACATGGGCACTAAATTCACTAACGCAAGCATGAATTTTACTTTTCAATGGTTTATTGAATTTAAGCATTCTGGCTAACCTTCTGTCACCCGACAATAACTGACTGTACCTCACCCTAGACCATAATTATATGTAACAGAGAGGTCATCGCTATGTTAAAATCGTTTGCACTTTGAAGGGAACCGCCAGGATCGCCACCCGTCTGCCGTAAACGAACACAAGATGGCAGTACAGTCGCTAATGCAATGGAATTATGACGTGACTCCTTATGTAACATCTAGATGGCAGCGTAGTAAACCTGACAAAAGTTTTTAACGTCAAAGCCTATAAGGCCGACCTATCTGGGGTATATAGGATCTAGGTCTTCACTCAAAATTTCTTTCTCCTACAATAATAAACACATGTAGCACAAAATTGTAACAGTAAGATTTGAAAATATGAAAGCAAACAATTTAAAATGCTGCTTGACAACTTATGTGAGATGGGCTTAATATTTAAAATTATAGAGCTGATTGTTGGTATCGTGAAAACGTGACATAAGTAACTGTGGATTGTAGATCATTATTCATATTATACCAATGATATAGCAGATTAGGCACCGAAATAAATTACTTTTAGCCTAGTACTATTGTTAGTAAAGTGAGTCATTGTTTCAAATATTTAAATTTAATACACTGCATTACAATTAATTAGAAAATTGCAAATAAACAAGAACTCTTGCTTTAAAATGACAAAAAGGGCATTTATTATTGAATTAGTAAGAAACACATTAAAAAGGCAAAATAGGCAAAATAAAAATAAGCCCTATCACTTTGATTTACCTCAAATCACATTTATATCTATGAAAATAATGATTTACTTCCAACCAATAAAAAAAGGCATTCTGCCAAACATCCGGGCTCCAGTTATACATTGAATTACATTTCTATCTTTTTTAATTCCATTTGGATGATAAATAAAAATGAATATAGGGGAGAGTTGGGTAGTATCGGACATCGGATAATATCGGGCAGTGATGTTTCTTTCATCTACTACAAGATGACAGTAGAGTGATGTTTCTTTTATCTACTACCAGATGGTAACAGCAGTGTTCAGATGTCGCATGCAGAAACGTAACCATGCCACTTAGGTACTACCATCTGGTGGTAGATGAAAGAAACATCATTGTCCGATATTACCCGATGTCCGATACTACCCCATTCTCCCCTAAACTTTATTGTGTTATTTCTGTCATTCACGTATATTTACAGTAGTTAACACTAGATGGCTGTGGTCGTATTTATAAATAGATATTTTGATATCACATGATGTACGTAAACCAAATATCTTTTCCTGTAATTGTGTGCGTCACTATTATTTTTGTTATTTACCTATTATACTCTTCGCGAAATAGTCTTATTATGATTTGGCCTATATCACGTGAGTTTCTCGTTTTAGAAATCTATAATAACACTTCTGGCCAGAGGATCATAGTTGGGTTCTTTTCGGGGTTTCCCAGTTTCCCCATTTATAGACTTCAATACCATTATGGCCGATCTGCATTTTTTTTCTCAATTTCATAGCATTTCTCCGATCACTGATTGATCGGAATGCGGAGGAGACCCGTCCAAAGAGTGTTCGGAGAAAGTAAGCATACATTACGGTACTTACGACGAGCTTAATTTCTGTACGGCAACTATTTAAAAAATAACAAAAATACATACTCGCGTAAACGGGTAGCACTTCTAGCAATATCTAAAGATGTGTCAATATGGCAAGCTATGTTTGCTCTATTAGTATTATCCGTGATTAGCGAGTCAATGTTCTCGTAACTGTCGCTCGATTTATGGACAGCACCGGAACTATCGGCAGAGGGACAACAAGGATATAATCTTATTATAGTGCATTAAGATTACCACAAGATTTTGTATAGCCAATCATGAAATACGGCTTCAAAAGTGATTCTCTAGTCCAATTGGACGGAGTTACGCAATAAGAGACCAAGCGCCAAAAACCTGTTTCGAGATATTGGCCATTGATATAAATCTGTTTTTTATAAAACATTTTATGCAAGAAGTATTAGGCCTATAACATTCATACTATTACAAAAAATAGCACAAATAATACCAGAAAAGGCTAACCGATTTTTGATAAGAGACCAACAGTTGAATTAATATTTCAAAGCAAAATAAATATATGAATTTTATGCAATAAACGAATATTTGCTTATAAATAGCAGTAAAATTAAGATATCGCATTCTTGATTTTTTCCGAGTTAAACTAGCCTGCCACCAACAGATTTCTGCAAATATCTTTCTCTCTCTCCGTTTTTTCAAATTGTCGGTTGGTGTATTAATGCGTAGGCTAATCCGTTCAATTATAACTAGAAAATCTAACTTAGATTATGCATGTGATACTGAAAATTAGCACTCATTAAAATAACTAACCTCCATGTCTTCAACATCAGAGCTCCATACGTGAGGGAGAATCCGATTTCTCTCAGCCAGACTCGGACCGTGCAGGTGTAGATGTTGGGACGTGGGTACATCACTATCGTCTGCAACATAAGAGAAAACAATCACAAATAAGGTGCTGAATAAATCTAAACATTTAGTCATATGTAAACTAATGCTAAGTGATCTTTGAGAGCCAATCAGTTTTCACACTCGACGTTAAATCCAATATTAAAGAATTGAAACCTTGTCGGGAGCGGTTTAGTTTTAAGGGGACTGGGTAGTCTGAGCATATGGCTGTTGTGCATGAGTGAAGAAATTTTGCTATTTCTGTAACTTTTGAAACGATTTACTTACAATTTTTACAGCATACACACAATATTTGCAGGTATATTTTGGTTTTAGATTACCTTTTACCTTATACATTTGATTTTATAAGCATTTTTAAACCGGGAAAATATTACTTAAATTTAAGTTAAAAACATCAGTATTTTAGGAAAATTTTCCTCAGAAACTCTTTGCACTACAGATTCCTACAAATTCAAGTGTATTTCCAATCCAGATGGCTATAATTACCGCCACTTTCATCACATTATGAATATTCGTTCAACAGAAAAAAGTATATTCCATCCTGAAAAAAAAAATTAAAATTTACATATTTCTAATACTTTTGTGGCTGTAAAATCCATAATAATTCTCATAACTAAGTGAAAGTGGCCATGTTTCTTCATTATCACATGAAATAGGAGTATGCAAAATTTCAGCCTCCTAGTCCCAGTAGTTTCCGAAAAATATGTTCCTAAAATACCCATGTTTTTAACTTAAATTTAAATTAAATTTAAACATTTTTATAAAATCAAGTATATGAGGTAGAAAGATAATCTAAAAATATAAATATATTTACAAGTATTGTATGCGTGCTGTAAAAATGGTAAATTAATAGATTAAAAAGTAGAAGAGTAATAGCAAAATTTCTTCACTTATTTCACTTACAACTGCTATGCGCTCACACTACCCAGTCCCCTTAAGATCAACAAATTTTTACGCATATTTGATCGGGTATTTAACGGTCCTGTTACAGCTAAACTCCGTTTCTGGAATTTGTAGAGTTCAGGAGACAAAACAAGTCCTTTGCGCAAGTGGTGAATGGAGGGAGCCAGTCCAATGACCGCTCTGGAAGAAAGGCATTCCTTGAAGGATGCGAACGACTGCAGAGAGAGATTCGTTCCTATCTGAACTCAACTGCAGTTAAGATGCCCCAGTAATCTCCATTTGAGTTTGGTTGATAGGTCTTTCCCCTCTACTCACATTCTCTACTATCAATGAAGGAAAAGATGCTACTGCCCGTCTCACAAACGTTCCACTAATTGACTTTAAACACTGACAAATTTTATTATTTAACATTTTTACAGGAAATATATAATTCCAAAGTCTAAGTTATACTAAGCGTTTGTATTTCATTTTCATTGCTGTTTATATCAACTGGCACATCAAAAAACTACTGAGAGCAGAAGATAAATGTTTTCTTCACCGCTAATATCTACACTATAGAATAAACATTGAGACAATTTGCACTGTGTCGCTCCCCCCTGACTAACTTCATAATATAAACTAACATTCCTCAATATAATTACTGATTAGTTGAAAATATGGTAAGAACTGAACTAAAATACACTTAAACATGGAATTGTCAAACATCTGTGTGACTATATTTTCTGTTCTCTCTACTTTATTTAATATTTTATTTTCTTGTGTGTACAGCTTGGGGGGAGTAGGTATAAGAGGTAACAGCTACCGCTCTGTCGCTGACGAATTCAGGGCAAGTAGAAGGGGAAAGAAATGCCGTTTACCTATCACTTTCTGCCACGCGCATCTTACTCCTTAAGGCTGGTTCACAATAAACCGGGAACGGAAACGAAAACAAGAATAAGAACGGAAAAATTGTTAAAATAAATGTATTTAAATGTGAGCATTCACAATTAACGAGAAGTTTTCCGGAGCCCGGGAACGGGAACGTAAAAATTAATTGTGAATGCTCACATTTAAATACCTTTATTTTAACAATATTTTCGTTCTCATTCTCGCTGTCGTTTCCGTTCCCGGTTTATTGTGGATCAGCCTTTAGCGTCTGCGAGCACACTCCCGCCCTGATAGGCTCCGCCCGTTCGCTTCTCATCGGCTCCACGAAAATGCGCCGACTTGCTCTACAGGTTTTAGAAACGGAGTTGACAAGGTTTCATGAAATTGAATTTCGGGAGAGGGGCACTACGACCTAGCACTGCGACCTTACAAGATCTATTGCGCTAATCCTCAAGCTAGGCATATCCCCAAACCCACATCGGCTGACTACAATAAGGTTCGCTGTGTACCCAGGTTCCGAGCAGACAAACATCCTCGTCCCTAGGCCAGCCTCCTTTATGCTCCGCCAGCCGGCATTCGGGGAATGCTATAGAATGTTGATGGAACGAAGAAATATTGACGGAATGATGTAAATGCCTAATATGGGGAAAGGGGAGAACCCAGAGGAAAACCGCCACTGGGACTTTGTCCGCCGCAGATGTCACTATGCATTTTGAATGAAAAATCCCAGGCCTGACCGAGACTCGAACCCTGCGTGATGTTTGAAGGTCTGACCACTCAGTCATCACAAGACAACTACAAGGTCAGTTAGCGCCAATGGAATTGATGATAACGAGATTGTATTTGGCGAGATGAGACGGAGAATTCGGCATGGAATTATGTGACATTTACCATACATTTGGAGAAACCCCGAAAAAAAAAACAGCCCTGTAATCAACCCTAGCAAGAATCCACGTCCAAGCACACATCCGGTTTAGTAGGTGAATCCGCCTACTGCAGGTGACTAGCATGCTTTTAATTGTATGATTGACATAGTTGTATGCTATTCCCAGTTAATTTAATAATATTTGATTACATCACACACGATTTATTGTATACAGGGTGTTTCCGAGGTGGTTTATTTATTTATTTATTTAAATTTAAATATACAGAATAAAGAATATAATTACAAAACAAACAAGAGAAATAGAAATAAAATAATACAAGCAATATAAAAAGAAGATAGAGTAGTATTAACAAAATTTGAGACCGAATGAGCAGCGCTCGTGCTCGGTCGCAGTTCAGACATAATATTAAAATAAAAAAATAATAATAATAAAAATAAATAAGTAAAATAAAATAGGAACTAAAATATAATTACAGCGGCAATGGAATTATATAATATAATATTAACACTAGAGAAGAATAATATCGCACGTGAAAAGTAGGACTAATATATATTTCAAAATTATATAATACAAATATAATATAGGTTGATTAATTCATACACATATGCTATAAATTTATTTAATCAAATTGAAGATATTAACACGTTTCTAATTTTCTTGTTATATGTTAGTGGGTTACATGTTAGAAGTTCTGGGTGTAATTTAGTTAAAGCATTGTACAACCGAGGGGCCAAAATTTATGCTATGCTTTAGACCAGCAGATGTGAGACATTTAGGTTCTACTAATGTTGAATTAATATTTCGTCTTGTGTCATAATTGTGTGTCTGTAATGCAAACGTATTACGATTTTTATGATAAAATTTTAACAGCGTATACTTATAAATTTGTTCAATATTAAATACATTAAATTTAGAATAAATTAATTTAGTTGGATAATCGAAACGTTTCTTCAAACAAATTTTAATTATTCGTTTTTGTAGTAAATTTAACGGACTAAGATTAATTTTTGTACTTACATCCCAAACAATTATACCATATTGAATGATAGACTGAATAATGGCCAAATAAACATTTCGTAGAACTCTAATAGGTAAGTAGCATCGAAGATTAACGAATTTATAAATTATTTTACGAAGCCTCTTACAAAGATAAGTAATGTCACGAGGCCATTTTAAATTCTGATCAATAATGACACCCAGATATTTGACATACGTGGCTTCTTTCAAAGGTGGACATTTACAACTTTTGGGATCTAAACAATTTTCACTGTGTATTATTAGTCTATATTTATCGCTAAATCCCGAGTGACCGCCGGGATAAGTGGTCCCCCATTGTCTGCCAACGGCATTTGGCGGAGGAGCAGACAATGGTAGGCTCAATCTCTCACCTTGGGTTAGGAAATGAACCCTAAAGAGGGATATGGAGAGGGGGACTTCAAAGCCGTAGAGAAGGCAATCTCCCTAGGACCAGGAAAGTCCAAAATAATATCCCCCCCTCCGGATGGAGGTTGTGCGGAGAGGGCCAGTAACCCACCCACGTAAAAATGAAGCTACTTGTAGTGCCCATATTAGCCTCGGAAATGGAATTTTGCTAATGGGAGACATGAATGCAAGAGTAGGAAATATAGGTATACCGAATGTAATGGGAACATGTGGAGAAGGAGTAAAAAACTCTAATGGAGAAAAGCTGATAGAGTTTGCAGCTTTTAATGAATTAAGTATTTCCAACACATTCAAGAAAAAGAAAGATATACATAAATTTACTTGGGCAGCCAGAGGCTGTAGATCTGTAATTGATTATGTGATTGGAAACAAAAAAATAGCAAAACATATAGAAGATACAACTGTTAAAAGAGGTAGCGATATAGGATCAGATCACTTCCTGGTTATTTCCCGCATAAAACTTCTAACAAGATGGAAGAAAGAAAGAATAACACAAGCAAGGAATAAGAACGAAGAAGTATATAAAGTATATCTTTTAGAAACTGAAAGCATAAGAAATCTATATCAAAATAGAATTAACACATATCTCCAAGATCATACCACAAGTGATAACATAGAAGAAGAGTGGCAAAACATGAAGAAAATAATAACAAAGGCAGCAAGTGAATCTTTGGGACACAGGAAAAAGTATAGAAAGAGAAAAGGATTAAAGATTTGGACAGAAGAAATAGAAAGTTGTATAAAAGATAAACAGAAGAAGTATGAAACATATTTAAACAGTTCCACAGAAGACAATCGGGAAGAATATAAAAAAGCCAGGAATGTAGCAAAGACAATTGTAAAGAAAGCACACACAGAGTCTTGGGAAAGGTTTATTGGATGCATTGAACATGATTTGCATGGTAGGCAGTCATTAGCCTACAAAGTAATAAAAACACTTAATAAGAATGAAAGAGAAAATATACAAATAAATGCTATTGATAAACAATCTTGGATAGAACACTACAAAAAATTGTGGTATAACGAGGAAGAATCAGGATCAACAGATAACTACGCTTGCAAAGATGTGGACAGTCTCACCATAGAAGAATTATTGGAAGCTTTAAAACGATCAAAAAATCGGAAAGCAACTGGTCTTAATGGTATAAATACAGAATTACTAAAATATGCAGGAATATTATTTCATCTCCGCCTTCTTCATCTGTACAACATGTGTTGGAAACTCTGACAAATCCCAAAAGAATGGTACCAGGCGAAAGTCATCTCACTTTACAAGAAAGGCGACAGAACAAATCCGAATAATTACAGAGGGATAAGCCTGCTAGATACCACTTACAAGATATATGCAAGAATGCTAAATGAAAGACTAAAGAAAATAGCCGACCACTTGATATCAGAAGAACAAGTAGGATTCAGGAAAGGAAGATCTTGCATGGATGCAGTTTTCACACTCAAAAGAATAATAGAAGAAAGAAGAGAGTTTAATTGTGAAACACATTTAGCCTTCATAGATCTGGAAAAGGCCTTCGATAATATAGATAGAGAACTACTATGGAATATACTTATAAGAAGGGGATACCCGAAACACCTTGTGGAAGCAATTAAATCTCTCTATAAAGAAACCAGCATATGCTTAGTGATAGGAGGAAACTTGACAGAAGCGATTCCCACTAATAAAGGAGTAAGACAGGGCTGTAGTATCTCGCCGACACTTTTTAATATTTACATTGACGACATGTTTAGAACATGGAAATCTTATGTTACTCCAGGAATATATTTAAAGAACAACACTTTCTTGAACTCCCTTTTATATGCTGATGATAAAGTAATTATCCAAGACAGTGAGGATAAATTACAGAAATCAATTTATGTTTTAAATAAAATAACAAAAGAATATAATTTTAGAATTGCAGCTCAAAAAACCAAAACAATGGCATTTAAAGGAAAATACCCAATAAGGACAAAAATAGTAATCGATGAAATAATTATAGAACAGGTTAAATATTTTAAGTACCTAGGATGCTACATTTCATATGAAAGAGATATAGACCTGGATAAAAAACTTAATAACTTTCGAAATGTCTGTGGAACAATCCATAGATCTTTAAAAAACAAAACAAGAAAAGATACACGGATAAAATTTTTCAATACAATCGCAGTACCTATGCTAACTTATGGAAGTGAAGCCAGAATAATGACAGAAAAAGATAAATCAAAAGTCCAGGTAGCAGAAATGAAATTTATGAGAAGTACACTAGGATGTACAATACAAGATAAAAAGAAGAACATAGATATACGGAAGAAATTAGAGGTGGAACCATTGCTGGAGAAATTAAAGAGAAATAACAGAAGGTGGTGTGAACATCTACAAAGGATGCCGAACTACAGACTGCCAGCTTTAGCAATGGGATATAAACCAAAAGGAAGACGAGATGTAGGAAGACCAAGAGCGAAATGGGCGCCGGAACAGGTTCAACATGAACCTAATCCTTGAAGTGAAGAAGAAGAAGAAGATTTATCGCTAAATTTTAAATTTTGAACACTGGCAGCTGTTAACGAAAAAGGAACTGAAGTTGATTTAATATATTTAAAGAAAGGAAGTTGAAATTAAGCCATTTTTTAACAATGTTATCACCTATATTAGCATTTCTATATGCTTTCTGCCAAGAAAAACCACTGAAAATAACTACTGTATCATCCGCATATGAATATATAGATCCATTAAATTTTTCTAAATTTATATTTAGCAGATCATTAACATATATTAGAAATAAAATAGGTCACAAAATTGTTCCTTGCGGTACACCTGTATCAATATATTTGTATTCACTAAATTGATCTTCAATTCTGGTCATTTGCCTTCTGTTACTATAATATGATTGGAATAATTTTAAAACTATACCTCTAACTCCAATAGTATGTAGTTTGTCCAAAAGTAAATTATGTTTGATAGTGTCAAAAGCTTTCCGTAGATCCAAGAAAATACCCAAACATTTGTTTCCGATATCTAGTTCATTGATAATTTTTCCAGTAACATTAATAAGAGCATCATCAGTAGAAATATTATTGCGGAAACCAAACTGATTTTTAGAGAGGATTTTATGTTTTTCTAAATAATTTATTAATCTATTCTTTAAACATTTTTCAAGCAATTTGGAAAATGTTGGAAGTAAAGATATAGGTCTATAGTTATTTAAATTATTTTTATCTCCAGATTTGTATATTGGAATTACTACGGCACATTTCAAAACATCTGGGAATATACCTTGCACAAAACATAAGTTAAAAATATGAACCATGGGTTTTAATATATATTTGATAATAATTTTGAAAGTATTATTCTTAATTCCATCTATACCAGGAGCAACATTATTTTTTAATTTCTTAACCAAAATAATAATTTCATCTTCAGTTACAGGGAAAAGAAACATGGAGGAAGCTAAATGTTCGTCTTGTGTCTCATTTTGTCGAGAAGAGTTAAAATTTTACTTATTAATGTTAGAAGTAACTTTGTGTCTTATCTCTGAAAAATAATTATTAAATTCGTTTGCAATCTCTTTTCTGCAATTTAATATTTCACCCTTATCGTTTTTTAAGTCCTTGATTGGCTGTTTATTTTTTACATTTACATCTGTAGCTTCATTTATAACTTGCCAGAATTTTTTAGATTCATTTTTGTATCTATCAAATTTGGATTTATAATATTTAATTTTAGTTTTTCGAATGATAAGAGTTAACATATTTCTATATGCTCTGTAGTAATTTTTTTGTTGTACGTTATTTAGATTCTTGTTACAAACTTTCAGGGATGATGGGGAAGGGCATATATATCAATTTGAGATAAGGAACCCTGGTCCGGAAATGACCGAGTGGAAAGTTACAAGCAAAAATAGTTCTGTGGAAATGAAATAATTTTATTCCTCTGTACATCTTATTTATGTGTATTTATCTGTACACCTTACACATACTGTATTCATCTGACGTTGTTTATGTTGTCTGCTGTCAGTGACACAGTTCATCTGCCCTGGAAAGAATGCGGAGTTGGGGTAGTGATTTCGAATTAGTAGTGGTTGGAGTGGATGGAGAGAAAGTTAGAAATACAATGTAGCATGCATTATAAAACATTGATTTACCAATTCCGCGCCACGTTACTATGGAGTACACTACACATGAAAGTTATATTGCTACGTCTTAACTTTGAATATATATTTACACCAGCAATTCTATTAAGGAAACGTTCACCTTCGTTTTCCAAGTTCAAATGAAGAGAAATAAATGTTTTTTGGAGAAAATAGAAGGGGATTAAGCAAAGGGTATTCACACCAAAAGTACCATTATCCGGCCGCTTGCTCCAAAGTTAGCCTCACACCCCTCTAAACTACACCCCTAACTTCTCCAAGGTTCAGGGCAGATGAGCTGTGTCATCGACAGTACTTACAGGATTCCATTCAATGCCCTGTCTGAGGGATGGGGACAGGAAACTACACTAAAGCAATGCAGATAGCGTAATGTGTAACGGACATGGTCGGTCCTGATATGCACGTCTGTAGACAGCAGTGTATGTGTACAAGTTGCAGTGTGCAGTCGATGAGTCCTAATGAAATGGAGGAGTACACGAGAGCGGAATAAGCAGACAAGATTACAGATTGTATCGGGACAAGTACCCACGTAGGAGACATCCGGCCCATATCATTTTTCCACGACTGTTCCAAAAGTTAAGAGGAGGCGGCACGTGGTTTCAAAATACAATTCCATTTCCACACAACTATTTTTGCTTATAACTTTGGACTCAGTCATTTCCGGACCATGATTCCTTATGTGAAATTGATACATGTGTCCTTCGCCATCATCCCTGAAAGTTTGTAACACAACCTCGGAAACACCCTTGTATATTTAATTAATTTCATATTTCTTTATTTATTTATTTAATTATTTATATATTTACTTATTTATTTATTTTCTTATTTTTTTATTTCTTTCCCTTTATATATATATATATATATATATATATATATATATATATATATATATACACATTTATTTATTACACTTCTGAATACTAATGCATATCCTACAATCACACTTTGGGGCCTATGCTCCTCGAAAACATTTATAATGTTCTTCCATACTCTTTATTGCATTCATACTCTTACTGCGGGATTCGTCCTTATTTTATATGTAAAAAAAGTCTAGATTTCTACTGTAGATAATTTTGTTTCACAGCAGAAGTGATATAGAACACAAACAGCTTTATAATATGGGAAATTGTGATGATGTATTTAACTCTGCCCGATTCTCCATACAATGAAAATCCACCTCCAGTCCGGGAATTGACTTTTGATGGCAATAATGTCAGAGAATTAATGTTATATCTAGTCTAGAAAGGTCGAGGGAAATCAGAGGAAAATTTAATGTTGGCAGGGTTAGATACGAAGATATATCCAACACTATGCGGCAGGCTCTTTGTCCTGGGCTTCAATATAATCAAGCTGGTCTATTGAACTCCTCTGGGAAATACCGCATACTATGCACAGCATATCGTTTCAGACTGTTTTTTCATTATGACGGATATATTGGATGCTACCTGCAAACAAAACTTGTCCCGGAGTCTCATGCGTGGAGCACAGGAAGGCTATGAATGTAGTCGACAAAGATTTGCTTGCGACGGAAAATGTTATTGTATTAATGTCTAGGGTAATACGGTAGGCCTATTATTATTACGAAGTAATTAAATGCAGTAGAACCCCGATTATCCGTCACCCTTTTAACCGATTGTTGGATTATCCGTCTTTCTTTCGCTTTTTTTTTTTTGCTGCAGAAATATTACTATACATTGTATTAGCACGTTATTTTTCTAGAGTGTTACTACAAGACTTTATCACACAGTATGGTCTACTGTTCGAGTTGTCGTGCTGTATAACTTCTGTATAAAAATTCTTCTACAGGTGTCAAAATAAATCTTGTTGTGCTAAGTATCGAAAAAAAAGTGTAAAGTAAAAAATTGAGTGGTTTGGGGAAAGAGAAACTGTGACTCATCTCTCATCAGAATACGAGATTGGAGTGTATAAAGTATGTAAATGTACAACACGAGACCTCCATTATTCCTATCTTTCCACAGACAGACACTTTCCCTTAAAAATCCATCGTTGACAACCAGACTTACCTAAATTAGTAGAGTTCTGATCCACTACCTAACGTGTTAAATACAAGACCATGGAGGAATTTACGAAAATTTTTCATGGTATGGATTATCCGATTTTTTCTATTAACCGTTCAGCCCACCCCCTTCATTGCGACGGATAATAGAGGTTCTACTGTATATGTATCGGTTTTATGCGCAACGAAAACTTAAGTGCACATTCTGTAATACTAGATGATATATGGAATAAAATATGTTACTTACTTATGGATTTTAAGGAACCCGGATATTCATTGCCACCCTCACATAAGCCCGTCATCGGTCACTATCCTGAGCAAGATTAATCCAGTCTCTACAAACATATCCCATCTCCCTCAAATCCATTTGAATATTATCCTCTCACCTACGTCTTGGCCTCCCCAAAGGTCTTTCTCCCTCCGGCCTCCCAACTAACACTCTGTATGTATCTCTGGATTCGCTCGTAAGAGCTACATGCCTTTCCCATCTCAAACATCTGGATTTAATGTTCCTAATTATGTCAGGTGAAGAATACAATGCGTGCAGTTTTGCGTTGTGTAACTTTCTCCATTGTCCATTATAAAATATATTCAAAATTATTTTGAAAAGGAACGACATATAACTACATACTTTACAACTCAATAGGTATAACTTATAAGATATGTAGCATGTAACATCAAACTAATGAAATATGTGACTTGGGTAGAAAAACTAATTTTGATGCATTCAGTTATTGCAATAGAAGTTTTCATCAAATAGCTAAACAAAATTGTATCGTTGAATAGTGAAATGGTTCTACTAGTAAATATAAGCCTAAAGAAATTATTTTCGTTTCTTCTGAAATTTGTATTATAGATTTGTTGCTTACAACATTATCCCGGGGAGGTCTTTTATTATAGAAAGGTATGACCGTGCCTATGGAGTAAAAAGGTTTTGAAGCCGTTTCTGTGATCTATATTGCTGGAACAAAAACACAGTGACAAAATTCTGTATAAACTGAATATGACAAATGACAGGAATATGATAACAAATAAGACAGAACAAAACTGTTACGAAATTCGGAAAAACCATAACATGGAAGTATGTATTATCTACCCTCACATCACCCAACGACTGCATTTCTGCTATTGAGCTATAAGTGAAATCACATTCAAGTCAAGTTTTCAATGCACTAGATACAGAATGTATATAAATTGGTATTTCATATTTAGAGATGTATTCCTATTGATAAAAAACTGACAGAAGTTCACATGAAAATGGGCCAAGAAACGTTTAGTTTCTTCTCCACACGCAAATGAATGGCTTCTTCGATCACCTGAATTGAATCTGAAGATTTTTAAAGTACATTGTTTATGCAACTCTTGTATCAGTTGGCGTTTTGAGAGAGAAATGTCAAAAGTGGATGTGAGCGAATACATAATACTACAAATACATTCAACAAGATATGACAAATCAGGGAACGGGGTCTCAGATGATGATTAAAAAAAAAGAGAAGGTAATATGACAAAATTTTAATACACCCCGTATAATAGTATACTAGTGTAGTGTAGTGATAGTGATAGTCACAGTAATAGTGTAGTATAGTAAGTTATATTTTCATATACAAAAGCAACTCTCAGGTATTTCACTTTCTGCTGGAATTTAACATCTACAGATAAATTCCCACCTTCAGGTTAACTAGTATAATTTGAAGTATTACCTACTCACCTTTAAAGTGGTATACTAATGTACTGTGTAAAATGGAATCTTTATGCAATTCCAAAACGATGGAGATGTTAAGTTCCAGCACATGGTGAAATACCAACAAGTATACTTTTGAAATGAAATACTCCGTAGGCTATATATTTAGGAATTGTGTGTCACTTCGACATTATTTTTTATTTATTTTATGTATTATTTCGTTTCATTTTTTGTCTTCATCTGAGGTTGGGAAAAATAAGACTCTTTGGGTCCACACCTGTGGAGTAACGGTCAGCGCGTCTGGCTGCGAAACCAGGTGGCCCGGGTTCGATTCCCGGTCGGGGCAAGTTACCTGGTTGAGGTTTTTTCCGGGGTTTTCCCTCAACTCAATGCGAGCAAATACTGGGTAACTTTAGGTGCTGGACCCCGGACTCATTTCACCGGCATTATCACCTTCATCTCATTCAGACGCTAAATAACCAAGATGTTGATACAGCGTCGTAAAATAACCCAATAAAAAAAAAAGACTCTTTGGAATTGATTGTGAGGAAATCCACATTCTGTGTGATTCTTTTTCAAATAAAAGCTAATTAATTTTCTGTTGCATTATTCTATAACAGCGGTCGTCAAGAGAGTGCACGATCGTGCTAGCGTCTCTTACCCTCGACCCCTCTAGTGCATTTATGGGAGTTGACGGGTAAGCAATATTTCAGTGGTGACTTTTCGTTCGTACCATAAATTACGTAACTCAGTGGAATTCAATAGTACTAATAGTGTAATGAAGCACCCAATGTTCACATGCGTATTTAAGTAAGCATATTTTACATAGTTAATAAATAGTCAGGATTTCCGTTTTTAATGCCAAATAACTTAAAAAAAAGTCACCTCTGAAATTGTGGAGTCCAGTCAAAGGAGGAGACAAGCCACAAATCCTTGTATTTCACTGGAATGTGAGGAAATAATTTCTCTGGACTAAATTCTATGACTTATTATTCTATGGTAGGTTATATTTAAAATGTGTAACATTTGGAATTTATGAGCACACACGGCAGAATATTTAAATTTATGTAACTATTTCAATTGTGGTTTATTCTCTTATCTGACTGGGGCCCCTCAATTTTGAAAAAAATATATATCATTAGGAGAAACCTAATATATAAAGTACAGGAAGAAGTTTTGAAAGAAATTTATGTACTTATAAAAGCAAGTACATAAATTTTTGGGTTTGAAAGATGAATCGAACAAATTTCAATTTACGTGATCTTTTTTTAAACGCATAAAATAATCGATCATTATTACGATTTTATTGTCGGTTGCTATCACGTCGCAATTGAGAATATCAATGTATGGAAAACAAACTACGTATGTCGTGGAAAACTGTTCGAGACTGTCGACTTTTCTAGAAAGACCGAAACAGTCTTGTTCAGTATCAGACGGTCCGAGACGAAACATGTCTCGTCCAAGACTCGATATCCGATGCAGCATTCTGCGGGCCTAGGGAAACGTTCTCTGACTAACTGCACATCAGTATGGGAATTATTAATAATAATAATAATAATAATAATAATAATAATAATAATAATAATAATAATACCTGTCTTATATTGGTGTTTTAACTGCTCTACCACTTCGATTCTTTCGTCGTCTTTTAATTTGTCGTATTCATTAGCATGACAGTTGTCATAGCGACGCTGCAGATTATATTATTTTCTTATCACATTGAGTACCTTACTGCAAATTAAACATCTTGCTGCATTTTCAAACTCTGTAAAACAAATGCCTCCTCATGAAGGATTAAAAACAACGTAGGGGTGGAACTTTCTGCCATCGTGTACGTACACAAACCACTCACAAATTTATAGTACTTACTACTCTAGTCTCCACTGATCGTCAGCATCAACTATGGCCAGATTCCTCCCTCTCCCTCCCACGAAGCATGCACGGACGTGCAGGCTTCCTTGCTCTCTATACCCAATACCCATTTCAGCGAGTGCTGACGACCACTGTTCTATATCATTCTCGTATGAATGTAAACAAAATTCATTCAGTATTGTAGAATACGCCAATGAAAATGGACAGGTGGACAGGCTGAAAATATGTATTGTTATGAAAATACCAAAATTGAATTTTTTATCACCGAAATACTGTCCCTGTGTTGTAATAGTATGACTACGTGCAGCCACTTAATTCTAATTTTTTAAAATGGTGAAACTATGGCAAAGGAAACCCCTATGCTGGTTTCGTCTATAGTAAAATGTATTTTTGCTAGCTTATACGTGAAGCCAGCTCGCCCAAATGGAAAGGCAACGTTGCAATTTTACAGCTAGTTGAATACTACAAATCACGCGTAATGGAAGGTTATGGAAACGGTTGAAAACGTTTGCCTGTTTGTACATGAATAATTACAGCTTTTGAAATTTCTTACTTGTATGTACCTATGACGAGAGAGTGCGGTTACATGAAACGAACGTTACGTCAGAATGCCTCTGTGTACAGTTTTGCGGAGACCTAACATTAAACAAATTGTGTAAACAAACTTCGATCAACGTAATTAACCAAAAATGTGGGATATGTGTGCTATTTGCAATGTGTTCTGCGGCTATTACCGAAACTGAGCCAAGTGGCCATGATTTTATGGCAATTAACTTAATTTACAAAGTTGGTTTAAACACGAGCGCAGAAAAAGTCAATTCGTATGCAATAAATTATTATCGTGTGTAAAAGCCTATTTGTTCTCCACTGTGGCTGAAGCGGTAGCATTTTCGACGACTGGAATCAGTCCTCCAGGCTTTTAGTTGTGATAGGAAAGATGCCATTTATCTCTGTTATAGAAAGTGTATCAGAAATAATGTTAGCAGTTCGGGAGTGGATTCAGTGGTATTTGCTTAATATACTTATGGCCGGAAACTCGTCATATGAGCGCTAGAAGTACTTGCCTCTGATTACAGATGGCAGACCTCTTGAATACAATAACTATAGTCCTGCAATTGATCACCGAAAGCCTCCAAGCAACCCTCAACGGTGTAGGTATGCATGGAGTAAAGTTTGACGGCATCGAACGCTATTTAGTTCAGGTCTGCTCTTCAGTGAACATAAGAAAACAAAACAAAGCTAGGCTGTTGGAAATTAGTTTTCCAATAGGAGAATTTGGTAGCGAGCATGTCATTAGGAAAGAAGAGAATGTACAGGGTTTCAGAGAATGAATGGTGGGGTTTTACGAGTTCACTGTGAAGCATGTGTTATGTATGTATTTATTTACACTGCAAGTGAGCAAGCACCCGGTGGCAGTGTACACACAATAAAAACAATACACAACAAAATTACAATACACAATACAATCAATAGGCCTACACAATAATTACAATTCATAATAATAACTAACTTACTGGCTTTTAAGGAACCCGGAGGTTCATTGCCGCCCTCACATAAGCCCGCCATTGGTCCCTATCCTGAGCAAGATTAATCTATTCTCTATCATCATATCCCACCTCCCTCAAATCCATTTTAATATTATCTTCCCATCTACGTCTCGGCCTCCCTAAAGGTCTTTTTCCCTCCGGCCTCCCAACTAACACTCTATATGCATTTCTGGATTCGCCCATAAGTGCTACATGCCCTGCCCATTTCAAACGTCTGGATTTAATGTTCCTAATTATGTCAGGTGAAGAATACAATGCGTGCAGTTCTGCGTTGTGTAACTTTCTCCATTCTCCTGTAACTTCATCCCTCTTAGCCCCAAATATTTTCCTAAGAACCTTGTTCTCAAACACCTTTAACCTATGTTCCTCTCTCAAAGTGAGAGTCCAAGTTTCACAACCATAAAGAACAACCGGTAATATAACTCTTTTATAAATTCTAACTTTCAGATTTTTTGACAGCAGACTGGATGACAAAAGCTTCTCAACCGAATAATAACAGGCATTTCTCATATTTATTCTGTGTTTATTTTCCTTCCGAGTATCATTTATATTTGTTACTGTTGCTCCAAGATATTTTAACTTCTCCACCTCTTCAAAAGATAAATTTCCAATTTTTATATTTCCATTTCGTACAATATTCTCGTCATTGTCTTTTCGGGATTTACTTCCAAACCTATCTCTTTACTTGCTTCCAGTAAAATTTCCGTGTTTTCCCTAATTGTTTGTGGATTTTCTTCTAACATACAATTAATAATAATAATAATGGTAATAATAATAATAATAATAATAATAATAATAATAACCTAATTAATAAGTGAACCTAATTTTACATTACAACCTACATATATGAAGGCCATACATAAGTTTCACATTAGTACTGATAATAATCTTTCACTTCCCTCTAATCTCACTCACTGTACTGGCACTATGACATATTCCACTGACAATTTAGAACACACTTCACTGATATAACACAATTCACTGACACTATAGAACACATTTCATTGACACTATAAATTATCACTGATCGAAACTATTCACTGCACTCTAACACCATAACTTCACTGAATCACCACGCTTCACTGATACAACAGTTAAAATAAGACAAACAATTACACCCTTATTCATACATATAAACAGAACTACATTTAAACTAAACATTTCTAGTCTAAGACCCTTATGTGTAATGGATTAAAGGTTCTTGTAATTAGTTAAGTAACTCAGTTTGCTCAGTAATTGTTGCGTATCTTACCAGATTTCTGCCGTAAGTCGTTGTTAGATATTCCTAAGTCAATCTGCACGACTTCATGCAGAAGAGATTGAAATTACATCCCTATAAAATTCAACTCTTGCATGCAATAAAATCCAGGATAAGTAGGCCTATTGCTTAGGGTTGAATTCGCTGCTGCCATGCTACGAAGAATTTATGATGAACCAGAATTTCTAGAGAATATCCTCTTCTCCGATGAGACCACGTTCCGTGTAAATGGTTGTGTTAATCGGCACAATTGTGTAATTTGCGGTTCGGAAAATCCACACGTGATACACGAACATATTCGAGATTCTCATAAAGTCAACGTTTAGTGCGGTCTAATGCACAACAGGAATTTTGGTCCATTCTTTTTTGTTGAAATAAACATCAATTCCATTGCATACATGGATATGCTACATAATTTCCTATTTCCTCAAATCGAGCAAATGGAAATGAAGTTGCAAATCATCTTTCAATAAGATGAAGCACTGTCCCGTGAGCATCATGGGATAGTAGTTAAGTATAACATTTGGGTTGCATTAAAAAAATATTGATTATTCAATATATCTTAAATAAGAAGCAAATAATTGCAATCAGTTTCGACCTGATGTCCGAGAAGAGTTAAATAATCGATTTCCAGACTTACAGATTGGCAGAAATGCACCCATCCCATGGCCTGCTAGAAGTCCGGATCTTCTTACACCATTGGATTTCTACCTTTGAGGCTATGTGAAGAATGAGGTTACAGATCTCGGATTTTATCTCTGCCTCTGTGCAACGTCACATTTGCAGTGGGGAAGTGAGGGGATGGGAAGAAAGTTGTAATGCTTTTCAATACGCTGACGTCCACGTTGTAAGATAAGCCATGTCCAAGTGAAATTTATTTATCATCATCGTCGTCATCATCATCATCATCATCATCATCATCATCATCATCATCATCATCATCATCATCATCCTGTCAAGTACTAGTCCTAAAAGAACTGTTACGGCCTGAAAAAGCGATTTTCTTGCCATCTTTTCATAGATCGACCAAGTGACCGTTTCCCATTTGGACGATACTTCATTATTGCCTTAGGGATCCCGGATGAAACCATTCTTGAGACGTGTTCCTTCCAGTTTAACTGATATCTGGAGATATAGTCCAGTATTGATGACACATTAAGTTCTTGAAGGATATCTTCATTTTTCTTTCGATCCCATTTAGTGTAGCCAGCTGTTCGGCGCATGAACTCATCTCGCAAGCTGTTAGTCTGCTTTCATCTTTTGTCCTTGTAGTCCACGCTTCACTCCCTTAACATAAGACTGGTCGAGCTATTATTTGATAAAGACGAGTACGAGTTGATTTTTGTACTAACGAAGGTTTTTAAATTCTATTAATGATGCCCATTCATTTGTTGAATTTTACAATTTTCTATGATAAATCCAAATTTTCAACAAAAGAAAGTTTATATCCTAAATAATTAAACTCATTAACTCTTTCCAAAATTGTGTTATTTAAACAAATTTTGCTTAGTATTGAGTATTTACCACAAAAGGCCATTATTTTTGTTTTGTTAATGGATATTTCCATTGAATATTTTTGAGCTATTAAATTTAAATTATGTACTGACCATTGCAAATCATCTTCTGACGTTATTAGTAAAACAAGATCTGCAAACGTTATTACATCTAATTTTAAATTTCTGTTAATAGTGATTATATCCGTGTTTTGTTTCTCTAAAATCTTTCACAATGGCATTCATATAAACGTTAAAAAGCAAAGGAGAGAGGCCACAATAAAGTTGATTGTTGACAGTTTTTCATTATCAGAATTACACCATCACTCCATTAAACAACATCATGCGGTGATATATAGTAATTCGTCTCCTATGGTGCACCGATGGCAACGGTAAGTGACGGCAAATAGAACAAAAGTTTCGACGCGTCACTCTTAGATGAAAACGTTTGGCTGAATGACGCAGAGTCAAATATCCGTATTTTAATTCCAGAATTTTATTTACAACGACGAAGCGAAGAAGAGGGAGAATTTTCATATGTTCATATTAAATGTCCAGCCTACGAAATATTTTCAGTTGAATTTCGAAAAAGCGCAAGCAACTACGTGGCACTACAGACAATTTCAAAGGAAACTGATCTTGTTCCATGCGACGAGACCTAGTTTATCGCAATTGTCTCTAGATATTCGCGAAGGTAGTGTGATGAAATACAACTCTTCCTGAAAGACGTGTTCTGTACATACAAGTTGTGCTTCTCTGTCATCACAATCGTCTACATTGTACACAAGCCTCGTATCAGGTTTTCCAGCCCACGTGGAGCGTTCCATTTCCACACAAAAACTCCAGGCTTAAACTAAAATATCCTTGCTGGGACGAAGTAGATTGCAATACGCAGCGGGGTGTCTATTTAAAGAGACACTGTATTGTCGACTTTGACGCCTGCTAGCGATGAAGGGTGACATTTACCGATTTGGCTTTACGGTTAAAAACAACAAGTTTTAATCTCGCAGGATTTTTCATTCGCATGTTTCCGCACTCTATATGAAACGTAAATATTTCTAAAATAATTCTGAAAACATACATTATAATACACAAAAATTTATATAATCTGTAACAAGGTCAATATTTAGACAGTAGATTGCGTTGATGTGCTCATTTTATAAAGGGGCTTATTAAGTGCTATGCGAAAAAATGAATGAAAATGTTTTTCATATAATAAAAAAATGTTTAATGATTGAACCACTCATCACTACTTATTTAGTACATATGGGGAATTTAAGGAATTAAAAAAATTGCAATATCGAAATACTGTATGAAAGAAAATCATTATCATAGGCTCACCATTAGCCTAACAGCTAGAGAACAGCATGCCTAAGACACGGCTTCATGATTCTGATAGACCATTTGGAATTTGTGGTGGACAAAATGGTGTTCGTGGTTCTTCTTCGCCGAATACTCACTTTTCTCTAACCAGAATTCCATACATTCTTCATTCGTTCGTCCCTCCGTTCCTCCCTCCAGCCATCCGTCTTTTTCATCATTCCGTTAGGTTTGTTTCATATACGCTTTCTACGTAGTCCACAAAGTTATTAAAATATGAGATACCGGTATTTTGAATCACCGAAATATTGTTTATTGTTTTCACCGTCTCTGCAGCTCATCTCTGGAACTCTCTACCACAACATGTCAGAGACTGTGGGATATAATCTAGTTTCAAAAAGCCGTTATAGCTGGCATTCGCAACCAGATTTCGCTACCTATCGTAGCTCCCCAAGTGCATCACGATTCTGGGTGGGCACCGGTCCCATACACTGGCCGAAATTTCATGAGAAAATTTCTTCCTCCATGAGGACTCGAACCAGCGCGCATTCCGTAACGCGAGTCCTAGGCAGGATGCCTTAGACCGAGACGCCACAGCGCGGGACTTTCTCTGCGATAATTTTGTAAAAATATGGCTATTTTTCTTCCTTTTCAGTTTTTTTTTTGTTCTATTGATCGCCAGATGAATTTATTATCATACCCTTTTTATTGTTGATTCTATTTAAATCTAGCATTTTTTTTATTAATTTATTACATTCTATTTGTTCTATCCTTTCTTACGTTTTTCCCTGTTAACTATCTATACAAACTGCGTTGTTTTTATTATATTCCAATCATTAGATCTGTATTTTACTTTATTTTTTTCTATTATGATATTATTTTAATATTATTTAGTGTCGATTTTATTAGGCTACTATTTTTTGCAATATATTAGTATCCTGTTCTTTAACTTTCTGTTAAATTTTCACTCCTTTACTTTGTCACCTGGTAGATTATAAGAGAAGGCCCTATGGCCTTAACTCTGCCAGTATAAAAAATTATCATTATTATTATTATTTATATATAGCTTTATTCCTTCGCTTTCTCTCTTAAGGTTTAGAGCAGGGGTCTCCAATCTTTTTTGTCAGCGGACCGCATTGGCTTATGCACGAGAGATCAAAGGCCGGAGTAAAGAAAGAGACAGTTAAACTTTAAAATCAATTTTCGAAGCATTAGGAATCATATATTTTTAAAGTGAAATTAATGCAAAAATTACAAAAACATTGGGAATAATGGTCAAATTACTAACGTGAAATTTGACATTCTTTTCGCTGCACTAATTTATATCGGTTTTATATCGGTTGTTGCCATTCGTGGAAACGTATATCTGTGATTCTTGTTTTTATTCTTGATTTCACATGCTTCATTCGACTGAACAGCTGTTCATACAAGTAAGTGTTACAAAATATAGACAACTTGAACAATGCATTTTTTCATACTTCAGGATATTTTTTTGGAGAGACGTACATAGAATAGAAACCAACAAACGATGATCTCAACAACATATCACTTTGAAGGTCTGTAACTTCCAGTACAAATAGGCTACAACGTGACAGAAGTTTTGTCGTCTAGTCTGCTTTTAAAAAGCTGGAAATCAGAACCTATAAAACTGTTATATTACCGGTTGTCCTACATATATGGATGTGAACTTGGATTCTGACTTTAAGAGAGAAACAGAGGTTAAGGGTGTTCGAGAATAAAGGTGCTTAGGAAAATATTATAGCTAAGAGGGATGAAGTTACAGGATAATGGAGGAAGTTGCACAACGCAGAACTGCACGCATTGTATACTTCACCTAACATAATTAAGAACATTATATCCAGAAAATTGAGATGGGCAGGGCATGTAGCATGCATGCGGAGTGTTAGTTGGAAGGCCGGAGGGAAAAATATCTTTGGGAAGGTCGAGACGTAGGTGGGAGTATAATATTAAAATGGACTTAGGGAGGTGGGATATGATGGTAGGGACTGGATTAATGTTGCTCAGAATAGGGTCCGATGGCGGACTTATGTGAGGGCGGCAATGAACCTCCGGGTTTTTTTAAAAGCCATTTGTAAGTAAGAAGTCAGGCATAACAAGCTTAACGGATTAGATGATTCTTCAGGCAGTACTATAGGCACTGAAGATGGCACTTGTGTGAGTGTCCAAAAGTTGAAGTTAGGTTTCAGCATACGTGGAGTACCCAAAAGAGCAAACTTTATAAATGTTACATTCAGCCACATATATATATATATATATATATATATATATATATATAATTTGAACTGGTAATGGAAATTGCGGTAAAACGGGTGAACGGATTTTAATGAATGACCCGTTATTTTGAAGCTTGGCATCCAAGGATTTTGAGGAAAACAGTAACTTTCACTGAAGCGTTAGTTTTCCTACATAATTTTCCTATTTTCCAAAATTCATCTTTCGTCAGATTTGATAACTAATTGTATTTCAGAATAAAACAAAACACTCACTACAGTAAACAATATTACAAAAAGGCCATGATCTGCAAGATTGCTGACATATGTAGAGCTCAATTCCAATGGTTATTAAAAACTTCAGACTTACTAAAAAATAATTTACAGGCCTGATTCTGTGATCTGTAATTTTCTGAGTACAGCCGTGTATTGGATATTAAAAACTACAAAAACTTGAGGTGGCTTGATAACATTATTACCATTAGAAATGAAATATTATTATAGTTAATGTCATGATGTGACTTGTTTTCATTAATTATACATAGTAATGCCATATTGATGATATGAAAGTGAAACGTTTTGGGGTTATATATGTAGATAGATGGATTTGAGTAATGTAATACATACAGATGTTATATTATCGTAATTTTCTCTAAAATCCAGTGCACGGGTCTTCTAACCGTACGTGCTTTGTACCTAACACAAGTCCTACTTTATAGGTCTCACTCCCCTCACCTATGATTACATCCAACCACTCTCTAAAAGAACATAGATATCAATATGAAAATGGCACAACAAAACACATTATATAATATATCCTAACCTAAAACAGACATAAAAGTGTATAATTGGATAGATACAGTACCATTGTCCCTTCGTTAGTTCGTATCACAAACTTCCATAGCTGCACTTCTAATCTATCTCGTCTTCAAGAGAAACAATTCAGTCTTTTGCTCATATTCTGTATTCCCCATGAGGTCAAGACATGCAAGCGAACTCCTATTCTGACTTAGCATCGAGGGTGGTAGATATTTTCTCCGTACTTGTTCCAATTCGACACAATGTAATAAAATATGTCTGTAGGAGTCCTTTTCTCTGCAAAGGGGACAAAGGCTCTCTCCTCCTTCATTGCCAATTTTATTACCCTTCCATGCCCCCAATCTTAGCCACGCTAAACCTGCTCTACTGTCTTTGTTACAAGAATTTATGTAGTCACACCTCCCCCAGGTAATCATGAGATCTGATTGTAAATATGGGTTATATATGTAGATGTAGAGAATATCTTAAATTAGATCTTCATTTCTATAATTTACTGAGTGGCGGCTATAATATATATATATATATATATATATATATATATATATATATATATATATATATATATTACTGAAAACTATAAAACTTACGTAAGATAATAATCAAATATTTTTATAGAAATATTTATTCAAGTGAGGTTGGGTCTTTTCATATATTTAATGGCGGTATGGTGGAGATATGCATATGTGTGATTCTCTTCAGTAATGGCTCAGAGAGCGAAAAAATTAGAGTTCCTAAGGATAGAACAAAAGATATTACTTACTGATAAAATACGAGGTCTACAAGATTTTGTATTCTCCCGATCATTTCAGCAAGATCTCTTCGCAAGATAAAATGATTTTACCCTCTACATTTCAAAGTAGTTTACGAAACATGCAGCAGCTATACCAAGATGCTATGTCTGTTGTTCGAAAACATAGCAAACCTGACTTTTTTTTTTAACTTTCACCTACAATCCACAATGACCGAAATAACTATTGCTTTACTCCCACATGAAAAACCCACTGATCGTCCTGATATTGTTACTTGCGTTTTCGCGTTCAAACTCAAAAACTGAAGATGTATAGGTTCAAGAAAATGTATTTGGCATAAAAACCATTCAGAGGGAGTATGTTTCATTATTATGGAAGCAAATAACTTTCAAAATATTTGGTATTCTTCTATGAAAATAAATCTGAAAAGTGTTTATTTGAACATCTAATGAACATAGTTCGCAGCATTTGCTGCACAAGCCACAAGTACTAATTTAATCACAAGTTTGCACTTGAAATGAGGTGGATGTACAAGTTTCAGATTCCATGGTGACAAAGGTAAAACAAGGACAGCCTTTGTACTGCTTCCTCAGCTAATATGATAAACTGAACTTATTTTTCAATCGTAGTTTCTACGAAGCGAAATTATGGATATGTGCGTAAGTTTGTGAACAATGCAATTGTTTCAATTCGCAGTAGAATATCATAACTATATTCTGTGAAACCATTATGAAGTTCTGAACTGTAATTAATTGTATTCAGACACGACAGAAATGCAGCTATGCAGTTGAGTGAAAATGCACGTCTCCATGCATATCTATGTATATTTTTATTGAAGAGTTGATCAATCTTGGTCTCTCTAAGCAGTCTATGATCATACTCATAAATTTGATCCGTTATTTAACGATGTTGTATCAATGTGCATTTATTACTATTATTGAACAACAGTTGCTTCAGTTCTGACACTAATATTATACTGTGCTGTAACTTACGTCGGATGGCTTGTCCAACAGTTTGTTACTGAGCTCTACTCCCGGCAATGACCATATTGAAACTCATCAGAATTCCTAAACACCATTAGTTATCTTATAATGAAACAGATGTTTTCACATTGTTAGGCTGGTTTTATTCAGGATACATAGGGAGCCTACTTGTAATTGATTTCATGCAATTTGAGATTCAATACTATGCATTTAAATTCGTTATGAAGTAAATTATTCTTGATTTATTCAAACTAGAGACACGCTATATATTATGTATTTTATAAAAGAGACATATATTTATTTTTAAGGAAAAATTATTCCGGAGCCGGGTATCGATCCCGGGACCCTTCGCTTAGCGCGCGAACGCTCTACCGACTGAGCTACCCCAGGAAATATACACGACACCGTCACATTTTTTTTCTCCCTTGTGACGGTGTCGTGTTTAGTTCCTGGGGTAGCTCAGTCGATAGAGCGTTCGCGCGCTAAGCGAAGGGTCCCGGGATCGATACCCGGCTCCGGAACAATTTTTCTTTGAAATTATTCAAACCTGCTTTTCAGGGAGTTACTACCTGAAAGCCAGATTTGTATGATATATCTTTATTCTTGTGTCCGCCAACTGATGCCATTATGAGTGTAAGAGAAGGCCTTACGGCATTAACTCTGCCAGGTTAAATAAAGCCATTATTATTATTATTATTATTATTATTATTATTATTATTATTATTATTATTATTATTATTATTATTATTATTTCTTTCGAATTATCTTGAAATAATTACCTTCTGTAATCCATATCTGATCTTAGGTAATGGTAACACACTTATCCGTCGAAAAGCAACTGGGAACTTGCATAAAGTTTTTGTAATTTTAACAACATCTCACCTTCAGTGGGGTAAATGCCCTTAAAACATACAGAAAAACTAAAGTGTCATCATAACTGACTCAGAATATAAACTGACACATCCGAGTGTTTTGAATGAATGAATATTCACTGGGAATTACATCCAGATTCTGTGGATTTTGAGTCGGAAACCTAAACTAAATGGGATACAGTGTAGGACTGCGTAAATTTCTATATGGACTTATCACATTTGGAATATTTTGATTTAGACGTGGTTGAACTGTTAAGGAAGGAAAATATACCAGGTTTTAGAAGACATTTCTGTCCATAATTATGGCTTCAACAAAATATTGAACCTGTGTAATTGATGATATGTAGGCCTACACTTCGTTCGCCTTCTTCCATATGATATGGAAGTGTATAAAAGTAACAAAGAATTATTCTAAAGAAATTATTCGCCATTGTGAATCTTAGAAGGAAGGGAAGGGAAGGGAAGGGAAGGGAAGGGAAGGGAAGGGAAGGGAAGGGAAGGGAAGGGAAGGGAAGGGAAGGGAAGGGAAGGGAAGGGAAGGGAAGGGAAGGGAAGGGAAGGGAAGGGAAGGGAAGGGAAGGGAAGGGAAAGTTAAGAAGGAAACTATGTGCGTCAAATTATTATATCAATATTTTCACAATCCCGTAAATTTTTAAATTCTAACGATAAAAATGTAAATATTACTTGAAATTTATCCTTCTATAAGAACTGAAAATAATGACGAATACATTATCAAACTGGAATAACTAGATACTAGATGATGCATTGAAAGAATGAGATATGGAGAAGTGCATGAAAGGACAACGTAAGTAGGGCTATAAAAGCACTAGATCTGATTTTGAGTAAACCGTTATTCACTCCAAACAAAAGCCCGTTATTTTTTCAATGCACTGATTTCATTTCACATGCATCATTTCCAGACGAGTAGACTTGTAGATACTGAACATGAACAAAATTCGCCCAATATATAAAGTAAATCGCTGTACACAAACGGATAACAGATAGTCGGAAAACATACCATAAACAATTTTTTTTTCGGTATCATGAGCAGACAGCGGATTTTGGGTCCCGATACTGGACGTTAGGCGTCAGTTGCAGAGACGTCATTGACCTCATTGCTGCGCTCCCTCCGTACGCCAAAGCACGTGACGTCTTGTCGCTGTGTAGGGACCGAAAATCCGCTATCTGGTCATGAGCACTGAGAACGTGCACTCTGTGTAAAAATTTCTAATTGTTTTTTTTTTTTTTTTTACATTATCACAATACAATTTTGTTTCTCTGCTACCCAATAATAAGAAAGTAAAAAATACGAGGGTCATACTGAAAGTCATGAGCAACCCATTGTTATAAATCTTAAGTTTTATTTTTTAGACAAACCAGGTACATCATCTTAATCTACAGAGCAAGGTCAGAGATTGACCTATATACTGAAAAATACCAAGTCAGTTATTGCAGTCTGCTGGCTATTATGTCAACAATTCCTAACCTGGATGCGGTTTGATGACAAGGAATAATTAGTTAACATGCATAAGTGAATATGAAAGTTATAGAATAGATTTAGACGATTAAAGTAAAAAAGAAAAATTGATTTAAACATGTTTATGGTAGAAAATTATCAAAAGAAGCAGATAAATAAGTTTTAAAGTTTTAATGGTTATCACTATTGGTTTAAACATGCACTAAAACCAGACGTAAGTGCAAGTTTGAACCGATAAATTACTAAGATTTGCGATAGATTAAGTAGTTTAGGAAATTGTATATTTAGTATGTAGTATTTATTTATTTATTTAACCTGGTAGAGATAAGGCTGTCAGGCCTTTTCTGCTCCTCTACCGGGGGATTACAACTATAATAGGAACAATAAAATTACAATTAACATTAAATTTACAATTACAATTACAATAAAAATTAAAGTACGACAAGATTACCTGATTAATGAAAGCTAGACTTTTATCATAGAAGTTAAGAACAAAGAATATTTTTGTATTTACTGAATTACAAATTAAACCTACTATAATAAAAATCTATAGTAATGAAATTACCGGATATTGAAATATTTTGTGATAGATTAAGAGAACTATTTACAAGAAACCGTGTCTGAACGAGTCTCAATTACTGGCCAAGTGCCTAGTAAGTTTGCGTTTGAATTCAATTTTATTTCGACAGTCCCTGATGCTAGCAGGTAACGAATTCCAGAGTCTTGGCAGGGCTATTGTGAAAGAGGATGAGTATGAGGAGGTGCGATGGGATGGTATTGCTAGTATTGTTTCATTGCGAGAGCGTGTGTTCAGATTGTGGTGGGAAGAAAGGTAAGTGTATACCGGTAACTACTTTTTGTATATAGCTATAGATCATTTTTAAATTATTATCTTTATACTTTTGTGAACTAATATAAATAAATCTATCAATCTTTCAATCTTTTTTTCTTACTTGCTTATTTAACGACGCTGTTATTTAGCATCGATGGAAATGGTGATAGCGATATGATATTTGGAGAATGAGGCCGAGGATTCGCCATACATTATCTGACATTTTCCTTACGGTTGGGGAAAACCTCGGAAAAAACCCAACCAGGTAATCAGCCCAAGCGGGAATCGAACCCGCGCCCGAGCACAACTCCGGATCGGCAGGCAAGCGCTTTAACCGACCGAGCTACGCCGGTGGCTTTCTATCAATCTTAATCTACAGATTTTTCTGTCACTTTTCAATATAATCTCCATTTCTTTGCACACATTTTTCCCGCCGTTCTGTAAGTTTAAAAGTTCCCTTCCTGAAGAAGTCCGTGCCATCTTCCCGAAGACATTGACGCACTGCTTTCCGGATGTCCTCCAGCGTCTCGTAGCGTTGGCCTCGTCGCATGCGTCGGTTCAGAAAAACCAAGGCTTTACAGAACCGAAAAGATGGTAATCGGGACTGTAGGGAGATTGCGAAAGAATGATTTTCTCCACGGTGGCACGATTATTGTGAGGCGACGCGTTAATGTGTTGCAGGATGATCTTCTTTCCAGAACTTTTCTCGCGCAATGTACGACGGAGCTTCAGAACTGTCTGAATATAGCGGACAGCATTTATGGTCTGTCCAGGTTCAAGAAATTAAACCAAAATTCATCCCAGAACTCATAAATTCTTTCCTTGTTGCGTTCCGTGGAGGCAGTTCGAGGGCGACCGCTACGAGGCTCATCTTGAATGCTCGTGTTCCCATCTTAGAAATGTTTTACCCATCTTATAACATTGCTGGCGCTCATGCACACATCTCCGTATGCACGCTGAAGTCTGAGGTGAATTTCAGCAGCAGATTTTTCTTCTTTAACAAGGAATTTAATGACAGCACGCTGTCGAAACGAACCATCGTTGTCGAACATTTTGCAAACGTTGCCTGTGGTAACATGATAGAAGTTAATGGTGTCACAATAATATTGTCATATTATGTCAATACATAGTGCAAAGTCTGTAGATTATGGTTATAATATAATTGATTTTGTTACATTGTTGAAACTGAAATTATAGCAATGTGTTTGTTGCTAATATGACTTTCAGTATGACCCTTTGCAAAATAGCAGTTACTGATATCGGCTGACTAATTTGTTGTACTTCTAACTTACATTGTTGCGGCTACATCATTGAAAATAATTATAATAGCCCCAATCATATCCTTTCTTTTGTATAATGTGATAGCGCTCCGCCTATTGTGTCTTCGTTAAGGTATTGGCAGACTTCACCCTTCCAACCCCAAAACATCTTTCGTCTCTGAAAGGAGAGATCTTCTTTTCGCTAATAATTTATCGAAGCTGGTGAAGTTATTACCAAGGCTTGACTTAGCTTTTCGAGGGTCGGACCCTAGACAAAACCTTCCAATTAGACTTACATTTGTCCATTGTGATCTCCTTATATTCTATGACTTTTCAAGTCCACCAGGAGATGTAGGTCGCATTTTTCACGAATGCTAACAAATGGACTATTCTGCCTCAGCCGTGACAGAGCCAGATCCCATCTTCAGACGAGTATCTGATAAGTCTGAGAGCCTGGAGAACCAAATCCTTCCTCTACCAGCAATGAAAACCTACAAGAGTTCATCCCAGCATATTTTTAACTATTGCAGATGGTAGATGAAATGAGAAGAAAGTGAGGAGTGTTAGTGAAATGAGGACTCCGAGAAAAATTCTCCGCAATGTAACCGTTGTCCACAACAAATTCTATGACGACCTGAGCGGTGATTGAACTCGGGTCTACTGAATGCAATACCAACGCACTAGCGCTTCAGCCAAAGATGCGGCTATTGCCAAGGCTATTATAAAGCCATCATCATCATCATCATCATCATCATCATCATCATCATCATCATCATCATAATCATCATCATCATCATCACCATCACCATTACCCATCATCATCATCATCATCATCATCATCATCAAGTGACGGGGTCTATGGTCCCGTTCCGCTTCCCATTGAATCATAATCATCCTTCCAACGAATACTTGATCTTCCTACATTTCTTCGTCCCACATGTATACTGTATATTAAAATATCTTGTTAGAGATGAGATTCGCAGTTATTCTTTGCACATGCTCAAATCAGTTAATTTTGTCTGCATTTTTAAAATTAAATTATATCTTTTATAATTTATTTATTTATTTATTTACTTAATGCTAGTAAATTAGAAATGAATACAAGTTAATATAATATAATATAAACTAGCTCACTCCTGAATGAGTAATACTCGTGTTCAGGAGGGGATTCCAATATAAACAAAATAAAATTGACATTGAATAAATTACAGATTAAAAAGTGTTAAATTATTTTTAAACTCAAACTGTAAAATCAATACTTTTTTGATTTTATTATTAATTTGGAGAGGATTAGTGGTTAAAATATTATTAGAATAAAATTTGTTTAATAATATAGGACCTAGACTCATACTATGAAAAAGACTACATAGTTCTCCATTTAGGTTCAGATAAACGCAGAAAATTCACATTTTAGATCTATATTTGTGTATATACATTTTTGTGAAGATATTTTAATAACATAAAATAATACATTTGTTTAAGATTGAAAACTTCGAAATGTTTAAACAACAGTTGAGTTGAATAATCTTTCTGCTTTTTAAACAATTTTAACACTTTTTTATAGTAAAATTAACAGATCAAGGTTGGATTTATAAGTTCCACCCCATCTTATAATACCATACATAAATATAGTTTGAAATAATGATAAATAAAGTGTACGTACACAGTTAGTTGACAAAATATTTCTTAGAATAAGTAAGTAGGGGAGAGTCGGGTAATATCGGACATCGGGTAGTATCGGACAGTGCGTTTCTTTCATCTACCACCATATGGTAGTACCTGAATGACATGGTTACGTTTCTCTATGTGAAATCACAGAAATGTAACCACGTCAATCAGGTACTATCATCGTGTGGTAGATGAAAGAAACTCACTGTCCGATATTGCCCGATGTCCGATACTACCCGACTCTCCCCTATATATTATTTTACGTAATTTGTTACAAATATCATGAATATGATTATTACATTAATTCCCGATATCTCCACCCGTTTTTAATTTCTTAGAGGGGATGCAGCTACCGACAACAGGGAGCACAATTTCCCATTTCTCAGATTTCGTTACAGCCTATGTCTCAGATCCGTGTATCAACAATAGAACTACCATTACTGAAACTACAACTGGGTTTCCTTTGTCGTCTTCTTTCTTAAGCGTGTTATGATACCACGATTTTTTTAATTTCTCGTAACTTTCTTCCTTTATCCACAGGATTTTCTCTGTATGATATGATGCATCCAAAGTAGTTAAAAAAATCACTTGGTTGGATTATATGATATCAGATAGCATTACAAATCCACCGCTGTGAAGTAACTGTTAACCGTGAAACGAGCGGATCCGGGTTCAAATCCTGGTTGGACAAGTTACCTGTTATTTCCCGGGGTTTTCCTTCAACCTGTTAAGAACAAATGCTGGGTAACTTTCGGCGCTGGACCCTCGACTCTTCTCGCTAGCACTATTACCTTCATTTCACTCAGACTCTACATAACTAGAGCAAGTGATAAAGCGTCGTAAAGTAACCAATTAAAAAAAAGAGATACCATTACAATGTATGTTTTTTGTGGTGGGTTTTCCAATAGGTGCCATGACTTTTGTTTTTTTTTTTTAACTGATAAGCCCCACATTTGAACTATAATCCTGAGTTAACTACCACAATTAATTTGTTGCGTTTAGTGACTGATTTTCTGAGGAAGATGTAATAATTTGGTCATTTGCAAGTAAGAGGCAATTAATTCTTACTTAATTCATCAAATTCATATTCTGAGAATTGCAGTATTCATCAAAAATAGAAAAAAAAAACATAATAAACATGTTTGTACGAAAAAAGAGCTTTGAAATCGGTATTGTAAAAACGGTTTATCTTCTAATATGAGCTCTTTGCTTGTTTCTCATTAGGTATACAATATCATATCGAAAATGTAGTAAGAAAAAGGGTAACAAAGTGTAAGTCTCTAAGATGGGGAAGAAGGATGTGTTACGATGAATGGAAACCACACTGAACATCTGCAATGGTGCTGAACAACTACTGAGATCTCGGAAGGTGTTAATTTTAGGACTCATGTGTATTGGACTTTGTTTTTTTGTTTAGATGAATTTAAAACCTCTGAACATATTGAATGTATTTAAAACACCCTGTATATTCAATAAAGAAATAAAGGAATATAAACACTGATAGCACAAGGAAGAAATTGCACCAAATTTATTTCACTCTCAATAAGGCCAAATTGTGGAAGAGAAGGCCTCATGGCCTTAACTCTACCAGTATAAATTCCTTGTCGCGACAATGGAATTCCTAGTCACAAAGTAACTTATTAGAGGCTGCAAGACAATAAACACTTTTAAAACAGCCTAAAAGATAACCTTCTTAGTACTCGTATTTCACTCCAATCATACTGACTTAAACTATCACTGACTACATTGTTACTTCTTCCTTTAGACATGCATCCTGATAGTGCTGTATTTTCAAAATTGTCTCATAATCTCTTTCTATTATGTAACATTATTTGAAATATATTAACATTCTATATACTCGTATGTTAGCTTAATTCTGCTACACAGTTCGTATTTCATTGTTTAATTAATAGTTCATAGTATTTTGCTGTTTAATTCGTAAATAACTCTTGTATACATGTAACTCTTATCTCAATCAAATTGTTGAATTCTTTGTAAGTTCATACATATGTATGTATACTTTTTGAGTGGAAGAGAAGGCCTTACGGCCTTAACTCTGCCAGCTAAAGTAAATCATTATTATTATTATTATTATTATTATTATTATTATTATTAATAGACAGATAGATAGATAGATAGATAGATAGATAGATAGATAGATAGATAGATAGATAGATAGATAGATAGATAGATAGATAGATAGATAGATAGATAGATAGATAGATAGATAGATAGATATATAGATATATAGATAGATAGATAGATAGATAGATAGATAGATAGATAGATAGATAGATAGATAGATAGATAGATAGATAGATAGATAGATAGATAGATAGATAGATAGATAGATAGATAGATAGATAGATAGATAGATAGATAGATAGATAGATAGATAGATAGATAGATAGATAGATAGATAGATAGATAGATAGATAGATAGATAGATAGATAGATAGATAGATAGATAGATAAAGTAAATAAATAAAACAAATAAATAAGTAAATAAATAAAAAACAAATAAAGCAAATATTCATAATCGGTTCAAATAAGACTCATTTCGCTAAAAATATAAATATAATAACATCCAACAGAGCGAGCATATACGTTTCACCTAATTACAGAGTTCTTCTTATGCATATCCTGTTGCTCTTTCTTGTAATTTCTACTTAGTTTATTTCATTTGCAATACATTTCGGAAGGAGATGGTAGAATATGGAAGGAATTCAGCAGCATACGACATGCACACTTCAATAAGGGATGGTCTAGTTCCAACATACGTCTTGATGCCATGAATAATTTGACAAGAAAGTATCTGGCTTAGTTGACAAGGTAGTAATCATGAGATCGAAGAGGTAATTTAGTATGCAGTATAACTCTGAAGTAACATGGTTTGTCCACTAATTTGCTCTTTTATTTTCTGATTCACTTCGAAGTTTACCGAATCTGTTATCCCCCGCCTTGTAGTCAGAATTACTGAAGTTTTGTCAGCATTAAAGTGAACTTTGTCTCCACTCAAAGATAAGTTTAAGGGCTCTGCTAACTTTGAAGTTTAAATTCCTAATAGTTTCAGATTTAACTAGCAAGAGTTCATCTTCTGCGTATGCCAACAAACTGCATGCTTCCGGAAAGTTTCGTTCAAAGAGATCGTCATATAGACAGAAGTATGGGCTCTAGATTCACGTTTAAGACAACCACCGCGTAATATTTTTTTGTTACTGATTGTTCGTTTATAGAAAATTTATTTTTTGTTGTGAGACTTTAGACTTTCACAGTGATTATGTTAAGAAGTATGCTTTCTGTTATTATCAGGCTTCGGTCTAGGGACACAGAGTAACGGGTATGAGGTTTAGAGTACACGGAGTATAAATGACGTCATGACCGTGTGGAAGGGTGACTGCAACAGCACAGGAGGGTTCGTAATGTGCATTAGCGTTGTGTGTATTGCTGCTTGGCTGCGGTACGTGTAACAGACTTCGACGTAGGGACACCTGATTGAAGGTTACAACTTACATTAATGTTTTAATGGTAGACATTTATTGTCTACACTAGGAATGCACTGTATATACTGCATCTGTACAGAGTGAAATATATTTTTTGCCTTACTGTGACGGACTGTTTATATGTTGAGACACGAAGTAACGGCGCGCTCCATCTCCCACTCCACTCGACCAACACAACACTATCGCCCGTGCGTTCTGAACTTCATGCGTTTCTGTGCCCAGGACCGAGGCCTAGTTATTACACTGTTACAACTTAACATCTCAGAAGTTTCGTAACTCCATCAGGACAAATAGTCACCTATTCTGTTGGACTCGTTAAGTTTGGCTGCTCCAAATAATTGGGTAAAAGGGTCCGACTGCTTCCTCTTTCACAGCGTCCTCTTATAACTATTCATTACGGTGAAAATACTCACCCGAAAGAACATGAAAATACTAGACAGGGTAAAAGGGAACCTAATACATTAATTCATAGAGGTACTAGATGAAGTCAATGCGAACAAGTTTTGTCAAGTAATTTTTTTGATACGTCCAATAGTTTTGAGCAGTGGCGGTTGGTAACTTGAAATATAGGAGGTTGCATATTGTCGGTGACAGTACTTTTACACTCTTTAGCTGATGCGGCATTCTGCATGATCAGATTAAGCTGGCGCATAATAACGAACATAAGCTGCGTCTGTGTAAGTTTTCTAGACCAATGCTTGAGCACCACATAATGAGCCACTCATGACTGAAGCACCATAATAATATGTGTGAGCGATCAGTTTCTTGGGACAAGTTCCTAAATGACGATCAAGCTCATGTGTTATGCTTTTAGCCAAAGATGTTGCATCATGACCAGTAGGAACAATGAAGTCCTAGAATCTTTCATCAGGTTTGTTGTTGTGGATATGTCTGTAAATAACCACCATCTGAAATTTGTTGGAGACATCATTTGTTTCATCTGCAGTAACAGCTAGAAAGTCCACAGTTTTTATCTGCCGTGAAATCTCTTCATGACAGACTTCTAGTATAAACGCCAAAAGCTCGTTTTGAATGATTTTTGACGTCCCCTTGAAAACTGTTGAATTTTCTAGGTGGGTCTTTAGAGCGTTTTCTAGCTCAGCACTGAAATTTATGATACCACAAAATATGCCTAGATTAGAAGACGAAACTGTTTCATCGTGACTTCTCAGTGCTAATTCAAAGGAGTCACAGAATCTAATACAATTAATGATGATATTTGTCACGTTCAATGTTTCTTCTATAGGCACTGTCTAACTGAGCAACAATATTTACAATTCCCATGAAGGCTAAACTAAGGAAATTTTTATGTGGGTTGACGATGCCTCGTGTTTCTTAACCCTTTCATTTAGAAGATACACATCAATCATTCCTGTTTTAGTCCACATTTCTTCGCCACCAAATAACATACACGGAAAACAAAATAGAGCATTCTTGACATTGCAGATGCACAACCAATCATGTTTTTCGAACATATTAGCATTAAAAATTCTGTTAAAAGTCCTACCCTTCGTAGAAATTATTTGCGAAAGCTTAATAGCAGGTTGGTCTACCAAGTCTTTCTATTTATATTTTCGCCTCTAATGACCTAGATGAAAATGATTGTGATTGTAAACTATTAATGGAATTCATTTTTGTATACTATTAATTACTTACTCTCTTATAATTAACACTTTCAACAAGACAATAAAAACTCACACAGTACCTGAAGCATAAAACGCGGTATAACGTACTATACAGCAATATGATCAAGAAGGCAGTGATTTCAAGGCGCGAAGCTTTGCGTCAAACGACGTGTGTATACACGTCATAAACTGTCTGCTAGCGAAGGCCACGCCTCCAGAGTTTCTCCCCGCACCTGCCCCTCTAGCACCCAAAGTCCCTTAGCTGACACAGGGTTAACAAGGCTAGTACAGATGAACATACATGTGCTCTACAGGTAATAGGGGTATTTCTTATTATGTTTAGAAGAGAATATAGGACTACTGGTAAGTCATTAATGATTATTACACACATTATTTATTGATACAATTTCTGGGGGTAGCGCTAACTTGTTGCAAAGAGTAGCTGTGCTCCTTGAGGTCATTCCTCTGCAATAGGGGTGAGTGTAAAGCCCAGTTCCCACGGTGCTTGTTTTCTTGCGTGTTTCCTTGCTGGCTAGCAAGCTGGGTGGAAAATCTTCTGCTGTTTCATCTGTTGCCAAGACTCATGGTCAAAAAGAAAATAAACCGTGAGTGGAAAACAACTAAAGTCCTACATTAACAATAGTAAATATCATAATAAGGTAATTAAGCTATAACTGTAAAACAGCTGAAGTCCAATATTTAATTGCTGTTTCTTAGAAACTAAAGAATATAGAAAAAAAAAACAGATTTAGTAGGAAAACAACGAACATGCGACATGGTTTCAGTGGTGATACTATATCATCATCTTTGGTTCCAGCCTGCAAACCAACACGAAAAATAGCAAGGAACCTACACTCGAAATCCAGCAAGCTACCCACCAAAGCAGCCACCCAGAGCGCATTACTTTCAGCAAGCGAGCACGCAGGGTAGCTATCAGCGCAGCCACCTTGAAATCCATCACAGAAACAAGCACAGTGGGGACTGAGCTTAACTCTAGTCATCCATTCCGTAAGACTTGCGAGAGAAGAATGTAAACAAAAACATCTGCATCTGCATACCTATACTTCTTGTTATGTTTGTATTCCTGATCCTGTTTTCTAGTCTCCTCTGGCACACATGAAGGAAGTTCTTTTATTGCTCCGACAGGGACCAAACTTGGTATTCGTACAGTATTAGTGGGGTCACGCAGCTATAAGATGTTTCACAGAATAACCCCTCGAAATTAATGAACGTTTATCATGTATATTACAGTGACTGTGTTCACAGCTTCAAAGCAAGTTTATACACCGTGTCCGTAAGTGATACATTTTTAATTCCTTCACCTAGGTAAATATTATTCTATTATTACAGCCATATAGTTATAACTTGGGGGCGGATGTTGATGAAAAGTCATCTTCTTGTTTTTCCCATTAGGACGAAGCCCATTAATATAGAAATCCTTTATTTTTTAATATCAACATAAAAAATTAATTTCTTATATTGAATTTTTTGCAATTTTTGACATTTTTTAACTAATACGTCATTTTTACATTTTTCTTCGGCATTTTTTGGTCATTTTTAATATTTTGAAGAACTTTTAGATAATTTTGAATGCATTTTACTTCCGTCTTTACACATAGGCCTGTTAGGCTAATTTTTTTTCTAAGCAAAGAGATCAGTAGTAGGCCTTACTAGTAATTACCTACTGAATAAGTGAATAACAATGAAGTTTGAGTTTTATAGTTTGGAACAAACTCTAAAGTCCGTTCCTCATTCCACTGAAGGCTTCACCTCACACAACGGAAGTAATATAAAATGTTTGACAACAGCTTAGTTTAAGTGAGGACTTTGACCGCTACTGTTCTTTTGTTGAAGAAACTTCGCAGCATCAAAAATTATTGGCATTTCACGTTGGTAATTTGTATGAACGCACTTCTTAGTTATTGGATTATCTGCAGCATGTTGTTTACACATAACGCATAATATTTGGATAATTGGAGCAAAAAATCCTTTGGACAAATGACATTTTTACTTGAACTGTTCCATATTCACAATGCAGAATGCAAAATGGGACAAAATACACTAGCGCGTGCAGCTGCTCTCTCGTTCGATGGTGCTGCCAACACTGTGTATATCAATGAAACCTGGACAACTGACATTCTTAAACAAATTTTTAGAAGCCATTCGGCACTGTACTATTGCCGTTTATAAAGAACTGAATACATGTGTTCATGCATGACCCAGAGAAGCATCAGATGGCCTCCCTAACTAAAATTACCAGTTAACATTAGAGGAGAAAAATGCGCTCCGACGCCGGGGATCGAACTCGAGTCCTTGGTTCTACGTACCAAGCGCTCTCATCATTGAGCTACGCCGAAATCCAATCCACAGCACCGGATCGAACTCCTCTTCTCCAGTGTTTTTTCCTTTGTGGCCTGACTCCAAGTTGGGCATATATGTTGACATTTTATACTAAGGGGTTAGGTATAGCTTACAGCAGTACAATTTTGGAAATATTCAACATTTTTTTCCTTCATTACTGTATCTTGTACAATAATGAAAATTAGTATATCTAAAACACTGACCTTCTGCTAAATGAAAAAAATATTTTTACGATTTAAAAAAATTATTCCTTTTCAAAATTCAATTCACTGTTCAGTGATGAAGCGTTTCCCACATAACTAAAATACTATCCAACATTCTGTGATGAAATGTTTTGTTTGTATTTATGCATGCCATATCTACAATATGATGCAAGATCTCTTCTCTACCTTTGACAGATTGTCTGATAAAAATAAATTCTTTAAAAAATGGTAAAATATCAGTTTTTTCTTTTAACACAAAATAAAAAAAAATATTATTTATTAAGAAATGTAGCTGAAAGATCATGACATTGTAAACATGAGTTTCAGGAATAAAATAAAAGAGAGAGAACATATATATATATATATAATATATATTTTTTTTAATCGTAAAAATGTTTTTTCATTTAGTAGAAGGACAGTGTTTTACACATACCAATTTTCATTATTGTACAAGATACAGTAATGGAAGAAAAAATATTGAATATTTCCAAACTTTTACTGCTGTAAGCTGTACCTAAACACTTAAGTCAACTGCCATTATATAGCCTATGGAGCGAACTCAGTTGAGTGACTTTGGTGGCAGGGATTTCACAGTCATATGCACAGTAATCTGTATAGAAATATACACTGTTGCTAGAACAATCTACGTAGAGATTATTATTTTTTATTCCTACAGAATATAATTATATGCTATGGTATGTGGGTGGAATCGTTGTTGAGTTCCCACGTTGGACGCCATTTGAGGGTGAGTGGTTATTGTGACCACACGTTGGGCGCCATTTGAGGGTGGGTGCGTCTCGATGTTGCGTGAGATTCACTCAGGGTAGCCGAGGTACGGTTGTGGTGTAGGTTGATGTCGGGAATAATACCAAGCCGGCTACTTAAATAAAAGGCAGCGTAAACTTCAAAACTATAAGTTTATTGTCGTATCCACTTGGTAAACCCTAGAATATGTATTTCCGGCTGACATATAATTCAATCGTTGGTCGCACTTCTGTATCGACTCTATGGCGGCTCTGAATAAGCTCTATCCGATACTACAAATTCAGTACTCTGTCCAGTACACTATGACACGAAGCGAAATAGTAGTCCTGTCGACACCAAACGAAGTAGTTATTCTGCCCTGTATGTAGGGCCGCCGACACGATGTAAAGTTGTTTTGATGATCTCCGCTCCGAAGCGGAATAGTAGTCGTGTCGACACCAAACGAAGTAGTTATTCTGCCCTGTATGTAGGGCCGCCGACACGATGTAAAGTTGTTTTGATGATCTCCGCTCCGAAGCGGAATAGTAGTCGTCCTCTCCGCTCCCCGTCACCCTTATTTATAAAAACCTATCCTACGCTAAAACTAACTATCCTATTGGTTAAAAACTACGTCACTAACTGGCCTAAAATCTATTCCCTATTGGTCCAAAGTGACCTCATAAGCTGGACCAAGATCTCTTCTTATTGGGCGCGAAATATGTCATCTCTAAATTTAGACTTTGGATTTCCCATAACATCTAATTAGTTTGTATATCTCACAAGAATACCCGTTCTTTGGAAAACCCCAGCTTGGCAGTATCTTTCCCACGGGTCTAGTCCGACTCCGGCTTTTATGCTTCATCGAGTCTATACGAAACCCCGCTCAAGGTGGCCCTAAATCTGTCCGATGCTGACAAGTGACGAAACACCTGTGTGAGGAAGCTAATTCTAACGAAGTCGCCAGAACATCCCCGCGAATACATGTAATAAAAATATGGAGATATCACTTCGCTAATAAATCGGTCTCTCCCTCTCCTAATTACTGCTTCAGGTAACAATATTAACTGTTACCATAACATACTGTATATTCTGTAGGATAAAAAATAATTAATATTAATTGTTACCATAACAGATATATTCTGTAGGACCAAAAAATAATAATCTTTACGTAGATTAAAATTACCAGATTTTGGACAACTGACGTTTTATGCTGAACACCCCTCAATTGTCTTTGCACCCGAGGGAAACCATGTAGAAACCACGGGCAGGATGAGATGTTGCGCTGACAAGAAGCCAATTCACTTACTGTGCGATATATTGTAATAAATCTAAACTATTATTAACTTGATACGTAAAATTACAAATTTACAATTTTATTAATTATCTACAACGATGATTGGTTATCTGAAACGTACACATAATAAAAAAATTATTTGAATGTCAAAGTAAATGAGGAAATGGGAGGAGGAATATTTAAAAGGTTCACGAAGAGGCGTTCTTAGCAAGGGGAAATGGTTATGAGAGAAAGTGTCTATGCGAGCTCCAAGCCTGTTGCCCACTTGTCTCACTACGATTTTCGCTGCCACATTAAGAATTTTGAAGGGAAAAGTCGACAGTGGACGTAACCTAACAGCTATTATATAAAAACGAGGGGTAATCAACATGATAGAACAGCACCAGGACAAGGAATGCTGGGAGAGAACTAAAAAGCCTGCACATCGAAAGGTGCCGAATCCTTTTGTAGTGCGAGTGGGTCTCGAGTAAACTCGCCCATGTACCGAGTGTGAAATAAATTTGGAATATATACTATTACTTGGGAAAGTGACGAAAATTTTGTAAGAGATTGTGAATCCGTGGTCTCATTTATTTTAGGGTTCATTATACTTGCGCATTGATCAAAGAATGTAGTGGGACGGACAGCATGGGAAACTACACTCACCTGTTTCATTTTTAATTGGTTATTTAATGACGCTGAATCAACTACTCGGTTATTTAGTGTCCATGAAATTGATAATAGCGAAATGGTATTTGGCGAGATGAGGTCGAGAATTCGTCATAGATTACCTGACATTCGCCTTCCGATTGGGGAAGAACTCGAAAAAAACCCAATCAGATAATCAGCCCAAGCGGCAATCGAATCCACGCCCGAGCGCAGCTCTAGATCAGCAGGAAAACGCGTTAACACCTCAGCTACGTCGATGACGACTTCTGTTTCATGGTAAGCCTACACGTGACGTCATCGTTTTGCAGGAAAATGCAGCAATTTTATCTGTATAGCGCTCTTCTTACACGTTTCACGTTAGAATTAATTAGGTAATGAAGAAGAGGTAAATGATAAATGAAAGTGACGAGTGGAAAGAAGTAGAAAGAAAGAGATTAGAAATGGAGAAGGGGGAAATAAAAGATAGAAAATAGAAAAAGAAGATTGAATAGGAAATAGGAGAGGAAGAAAGAAAAGAAGAGAAGTACACTGGCTCGCAAAACTTTTGTTCGATATACTGTACAGTTTTTCTCGTTCTTAAGTTGGTATTTGTACTCATTCTAGGACAGTCAGCATATTCCGAATATCACCGGACCGGTGGACAACAATGACGTCACGCTGCAGCGAAATAGGAACAAAACTACTGGAAGGATCGATGGCTGTCATGGCGGCTGTATAAGATGTTGTCTGTGCTACGCTAGCAAAATTTTGCGAAATTTCCGTACTGCCATCTCATTCAAAGAAAAGAGAGCATTAACAATTTATTTCTTGAACCGGTAGTAATAACTGGTCCGTTGACATGTTCGATCATAAGCCATTAACATATTGTTTTTACGTTGTGTTCATTACAAACAATACAGCAGAACTAAAGCAGAACACACCGCCATGACACAATAGTGCACGATGTCATCCGTATGCTAATTCCCGCCCTATACAAGAAGCAATCAGATTCACTGATGGCGGCTGATGGAGACTGCCACCACCTCTGCAAGTTGATGGAACCGGTGCGACACCGGTGGAGCATCAGTCACGCCATCGGTGAAATTCAGAACACCATGATGCCATCAGATTGCTCAGCACTGAGATTCGGGATACGCTCAGTAGCGTAGGAGGAGGCAGGTAGTCTCCCCGCAGGTAACAAACCACCCCTCCTCACAACAGAAAGGTTGAATCAAGCTACTTAGTAAACTTAAAGAGAATATGTTTACTTAGTGGTCTAGTGATATAGATAAATTTAATAAACACGGCATTTTGTAGCTCCTCTTCACGCCACGGTTCTTTGTGTTATAATGCGCCTATAGCTTATTTTTCTTTGGCTGTTGTCATAATAATAACAACACTATGCTAATAAAATTACATTTATTAAAGGTAGCACTAACAATCAATAGATTAATATTCTAAAAATCGGATAAATAATTTTATTAAGACACATTTTTATGGGTATGTGTATAATTTAAAACTTGATTGTCAATTATATCCCGTAGGATACAGCTGTTGAATTTTATATTTTATAAACTAAAAAAAGGTTTGCATATTACTCTCATATGGTAATGGAACGAAAATGTGGATAACGAAC